>NW_028320031.1:900000-1041294 GCF_062004578.1 Staurois parvus | reverse complement strand
CCCATCAAGATGTGAGGCTGACACCAGACTGACCCCATCACTAGGCGGGGCTGAAACCAGACTAACCTCATCACGAGGTGACGAGTCGAGGCTGACACCAGACTGACCCCATCATGAGGCGAGACTGACACCAGACTGACCCCATCACGAGGCGAGGCTGACACCAGACTGACACCTTCATGATGTGAGGCTGACACCAGACTGACCCCATCACGAGGCGAGGCTGACACCAGACTGACCCCATCACGAGGCGAGGCTGACACCGGACTGACACCATCACGAGTCGAGGCTGACACCAGACTGACCCCATCACTAGGCGAGGCTGACACCAGACTAACCCCATCACGAGGCGAGGCTGACACCAGACTGACACCATCACGAGGCGAGGCTGACACCAGACTGACCCCATCAAGATGTGAGGCTGACACCAGACTGACCCCATCACTAGGCGAGGCTGACACCAGACTAACCCCATCACGAGGCGAGGCTGACACCAGACTGACACCATCATGATGTGAGGCTGACACCAGACTGACCCCATCAAGAGGCGAGGCTGACACCAGACTGACACCATCACGAGGCGAGGCTGACACCAGACTGACCCCATCAAGATGTGAGGCTGACACCAGACTGACCCCATCACTAGGCGAGGCTGACACCAGACTTACACCTTCATGATGTGAGGCTGACACCAGACTGACCCCATCACTAGGCGAGGCTGACACCAGACTGACCCCATCACGAGGCGAGGCTGACACCAGACTGACCCCATCACTAGTCGAGGCTGACACCAGACTGACACCATCACGAGGCGAGGTTGACACCAGACTGACCCCATCACGAGGCGAGGCTGACACCAGACTGACCCTATCACGAGGCGAGGCTGACCCCAGACTGAACCCATCACGAGGTGAGGCTGACACCAGACTGACCCCATCACGAGGCGAGGCTGACACCATACTCACACCATCACGAGGCGAGGCGGACACCAGACTGACACCATCACGAGGCGAGGCTGACACCAGACTGACACCATCACGAGGCGAAGCTGACACCAGACTGACACCATCACGAGGTGAGGCTGACACCTGACTGACACCATCACGAGGCGAGGCTGACACCAGACTGACACCATCACAAGGCGAGGCTGACACCAGACTGACCCCATCACGAGGCGAGGCTGAAACCCGACTGACCCCATCACGAGGCGAGGCTGATACAAGACTGACACCATCACGAGGCGAGGCTGACACCAGACTGACACCATCACGAGGCGAGGCTGACACCAGACTGACCCCATCACGAGGCGAGGCTGACACCAGACTGACCCTATCACTAGGCGAGGCTGACACCAGACTGACACCATCACGAGGCGAGGCTGAAACCCGACTGACCCCATCATGAGGCGAGGCTGACACCAGACTGACCCCATCACGAGGCGAGGCTGACACCAGACTGACCCTATCACTAGGCGAGGCTGACACCAGACTGACACCATCACGAGGCGAGGCTGACACCAGACTGACTCCATCACGAGGTTAGGCTGACACCAGACTGACCCCATCACGAGGCGAGGCTGACACCATACTCACACCATCACGAGGCGAGGCGGACACCAGACTGACACCATCACGAGGCGAGGCTGACACCAGACTGACCGCATCACGACGCGAAGCTGACACCAGACTGACCCTATCACGAGGCGAGGCTGACACCTGACTGACACCATCACGAGGCGAGGCTGACACCAGACTGACTCCATCACGAGGCGAGGCTGACACCAGACTGACACCATCACGAGGCGAGACTGACACCAGACTGACCCCATCACGAGGCGACGCTGACACCAGACTGACCCCATCAAGATGTGAGGCTGACACCAGACTGACCCCATCACTAGGCGAGGCTGAAACCAGACTAACCCCATCACGAGGTGAGGCTGACACCAGACTGACACCATCACGAGGCGAGGCTGACACCAGACTGACACCATCATGATGTGAGGCTGACACCAGACTGACCCCATCACGAGTCGAGGCTGACACCAGACTGACCCCATCACGAGGCGAGGCTGACACCAGACTGACCCCATCACGAGGCGAGGCTGACACCAGACTGACACCTTCATGATGTGAGGCTGACACCAGACTGACCCCATCACGAGGCGAGGCTGACACCAGACTGACCCCATCAAAATGTGAGGCTGACACCAGACTGACCCCATCACTAGGCGAGGCTGACACCAGACTAACCCCATCACGAGGCGAGGCTGACACCAGACTGACACCATCACGAGGCGAGGCTGACACCAGACTGACACCATCATGATGTGAGGCTGACACCAGACTGACCCCATCACGAGGCGAGGCTGACACCAGACTGACCCCATCACGAGGCGAGGCTGACACCAGACTGACACCTTCATGATGTGAGGCTGACGTCAGACTGACCCCATCACGAGGCGAGGCTGACACCAGACTGACCCCATCACGAGGCGAGGCTGACACCAGACTGACCCCATCACGAGGCGAGGCTGACACCAGACTGACCCATCACGAGGCGAGACTGACACCGGACTGACCCCATCACGAGGCGAGGCTAACACCGGACTGACACCATCATGATGTGAGGCTGACACAAGACTGACCCCATCACGAGGCGAGACTGACACCAGACTGACCCCATCACGAGGCGACGCTGACACCAGACTGACCCAATCAAGATGTGAGGCTGACACCAGACTGACCCCATCACTAGGCGGGGCTGAAACCAGACTAACCCCATCACGAGGTGACGAGTCGAGGCTGACACCAGACTGACCCCATCATGAGGCGAGACTGACACCAGACTGACCCCATCACGAGGCGAGGCTGACACCAGACTGACACCTTCATGATGTGAGGCTAACACCAGACTGACCCCATCACGAGGCGAGGCTGACACCAGACTGACCCCATCACGAGGCGAGGCTGACACCGGACTGACACCATCACGAGTCGAGGCTGACACCAGACTGACCCCATCACTAGGCGAGGCTGACACCAGACTAACCACATCACGAGGCGAGGCTGACACCAGACTGACACCATCACGAGGCGAGGCTGACACCAGACTGACCCCATCAAGATGTGAGGCTGACACCAGACTGACCCCATCACTAGGCGAGGCTGACACCAGACTAACCCCATCACGAGGCGAGGCTGACACCAGACTGACACCATCATGATGTGAGGCTGACACCAGACTGACCCCATCAAGAGGCGAGGCTGACACCAGACTGACACCATCACGAGGCGAGGCTGACACCAGACTGACCCCATCAAGATGTGAGGCTGACACCAGACTGACCCCATCACTAGGCGAGGCTGACACCAGACTTACACCTTCATGATGTGAGGCTGACACCAGACTGACCCCATCACTAGGCGAGGCTGACACCAGACTGACCCCATCACGAGGCGAGGCTGACACCAGACTGACCCCATCACTAGTCGAGGCTGACACCAGACTGACACCATCACGAGGCGAGGTTGACACCAGACTGACCCCATCACGAGGCGAGGCTGACACCAGACTGACCCTATCACGAGGCGAGGCTGACCCCAGACTGAACCCATCACGAGGTGAGGCTGACACCAGACTTACACCTTCATGATGTGAGGCTGACACCAGACTGACCCCATCACTAGGCGAGGCTGACACCAGACTTACACCTTCATGATGTGAGGCTGACACCAGACTGACCCCATCACTAGGCGAGGCTGACACCAGACTGACCCCATCACGAGGCGAGGCTGACACCAGACTGACCCCATCACTAGTCGAGGCTGACACCAGACTGACACCATCACGAGGCGAGGTTGACACCAGACTGACCCCATCACGAGGCGAGGCTGACACCAGACTGACCCTATCACGAGGCGAGGCTGACCCCAGACTGAACCCATCACGAGGTGAGGCTGACACCAGACTGACCCCATCACGAGGCGAGGCTGACACCAGACTGACCCCATCACTAGCGAGGCTGACACCAGACTGACCCCATCATGATGCGAGGCTGACACCAGACTGACACCATCACAAGGCGAGACTGACACCAGACTCACACCATCACAAGGCGAAGATGACACCAGATTGACACCATCATGATGTGAGGATGACACCAGACTGACCCCGTCACGGGGCGAGGCTGACACCAGACTGACCCCATCACGGGGCGAGACTGACACCAGACTGACCCCATCACGAGACTAGACTGACACCAGACTGACCCCATCAAGAGGCGAGGCTGACACCAGACTGACCCCGTCACGAGGCGAGGTTGACACCAGACTGACCCCATCACTAGGCGAGACTGACACCAGACTGACCCCATCACGAGGCGAGACTGACACCAGACTGACCCCATCACGAGGCGAGACTGACACCAGACTGACCCCATCACGAGGCGAGGCTGACACCAGACTGACCCAATCACAAGGCGAGGCTGACACCAGACTGACACCATCACGAGGCGAGACTGACACCAGACTGACCCCATTACGAGGCGAGACTGACTCCAGACTGACCTCGTCACGAGGCGGGGCTGACACCAGACTGACCCCATCACGGGGCGAGGCTGACACCAGACTGACCCCATCACGAGGCGAGACTGACACCAGACTAACCCCATTACGAGGCGAGACTGACTCCAGACTGACCCCATCATGATGTGAGGCTAACACCAGACTGACCCCATCACGAGGCGATGCTGACACCAGACTGACCCCATCGCGAGGCGAGGCTGACACCAGACTGACCCCATCGCGAGGCGAGGCTGACACCAGACTGACCCCATCGCGAGGCGAGGCTGACACCAGCCTGACCCCATCGCGAGGCGAGGCTGACACCAGACTGACCCCATCGCGAGGCGAGGCTGACACCAGACTGACCCAATCGCGAGGCGAGGCTGACACCAGCCTGACCCCATCACGAGGCGAGGCTGACACCAGACTGACCCCATCACGAGGCGAGACTGACACCAGACTTACCCCATCACGAGGCGAGGCTGACACCAGACTGACACCATCACAAGGCAAAGCTGACACCAGATTGACACCATCATGATGTGAGGCTGACACCAGACTGACCCCATCACGGGACGAGGCTGACACCAGACTGACCCCATCACGAGGCGAGACTGACACCAGACTGACCCCATCACGAGGCGATGCTGACACCAGACTGACCCAATCACGAGGCGAGACTGACACCAGACTGACCCCATCACGAGGCGAGACTGACACCAGACTGACCCCATCACGATGTGAGGCTGACACCAGACTGACCCCATCACGAGGCGAGGCTGACACCAGACTGACCCCATCACGAGGCGAGACTGACACCGGACTGACCCCATCACGAGGCGAGACTGACACCAGACTTACCCCATCACGAGGCGAGGCTGACACCAGACTGACACCATCACAAGGCAAAGCTGACACCAGATTGACACCATCATGATGTGAGGCTGACACCAGACTGACCCCATCACGGGACGAGGCTGACACCAGACTGACCCCATCACGAGGCGAGACTGACACCAGACTGACCCCATCACGAGGCGATGCTGACACCAGACTGACCCCATCACGAGGCGAGACTGACACCAGACTGACCCCATCACGAGGCGAGACTGACACCAGACTGACCCCATCAGGATGTGAGTCTGACACCAGACTGATCCCATCACGAGGCGAGACTGACACCGGAATGACCCAATCACGGGGCGAGGCTGACACCAGACTGACCCCATCACGAGGCGTGGCTGACACCAGACTGACCCCATCACGAGGCGAGACTGACACCAGACTGACCCCATCATGATGTGAGGCTGACACCAGACTGACCCCATCACGAGGAGAGGCTGACACCAGACTGACCCCATCACGAGGCGAGGCTGACACCAGACTGACCCCATCACGAGGCGAGGCTGACACCAGAATGACAACATCACAAGGCGAAGCTGACACAAGATTGACACCATCATGATGTGAGGCTGACACCAGACTGACCCCGTCACGGGGCGAGGCTGACACCAGACTGACCCCATCACGGGGCGAAACTGACACCAGACTGACCCCATCACGAGACTAGACTGACACCAGACTGACCCCATCAAGAGGCGAGGCTGACACCAGACTGACCCCGTCACGAGGCGAGGCTGACACCAGACTGACCCCGTCACGAGGCGAGGCTGACACCAGACTGACCCAATCACGAGGCGAGGCTGACACCAGACTGACCCCATCACGAGGCGAGACTGACACCAGACTGACCCCATCAAGAGGCGAGACTGACACCAGACTGACCCCATCACGAGGCGAGACTGACACCAGACTGACCCCATGATGATGTGAGGCTGACACCAGACTGACCCCATCACGGGGCGAGGCTGACACCAGACTGACCCCATCACGAGGCGAGACTGACACCAGACTGACCCCATCACGAGGCGAGACTGACACCAGACTGACCCCATCACGAGTCGAGGCTGACACCTGACTGACACCATCATCATGTGAGGCTGACACCAGACTGCCCCCATCACTAGGCGAGGCTGACACCAGACTGACCCCTTCATGATGTGAGGTTGACACCAGACTGACCCCATCACTAGGCGAGGCTGACACCAGACTGACCCCATCATGAGGCGAGGCTGACACCAGACTGACACCATCACGAGGCGAGGCTGACACCAGACTGACACCATCATGATGTGAGGCTGACACCAGACTGACCCCATCACGAGGCGAGGCTGACACCAAACTGACCCCATCATGAGGCGAGGCTGACACCAGACTGACACCATCATGATGTGAGGCTGACACCAGACTGACCCCATCACGAGGCGAGGCTGACACCAGACTGACACCATAATGATGTGAGGCTGACACCAGACTGACCTCATCACGAGGCGGGGCTGACACCAGACGGACACCATCACGAGGCGAGACTGAAACCAGACGGACACCATCACGAGGCGAGGCTGACACCAGACTGACCCCATCACGAGGCGAGGCTGACACCAGACTGACACCATCATGATGTGAGGCTGACACCAGACTGACCCCATCACGAGGCGAGGGTGACACCAGACTGACCCTATCACGAGGCGAGGCTTACACCAGACTGACCCCATCTCGAGGCGAGGCTGACACCAGACTGACACCATTACGATGTGAGGCTGACACCAGACTGACCCCATCACGAGGCGAGACTGACACCAGACTGACCCCATCTCGAGGCGAGGCTGACACCAGACTGACCCCATCACGAGGCGAGACTGACACCGGACTGACCCCATCACGAGGCGAGGCTGACACCAGACTGACCCCATCACGAGGCGAGACTGACACCGGAATGACCCAATCACGGGGCGAGGCTGACACCAGACTGACCCCATCACGAGGCGAGGCTGATACCAGACTGACACCATCACGAGGCGTGGCTGACACCAGACTGACCCCATCACGAGGCGAGACTGAAACCAGACGGACACCATCACGAGGCGAGGCTGACACCAGACTGACCCCATCACGAGGCGAGGCTGACACCAGACTGACACCATCATGATGTGAGGCTGACATCAGACTGACCCCATCACGAGGCGAGGGTGACACCAGACTGACCCTATCACGAGGCGAGGCTTACACCAGACTGACCCCATCTCGAGGCGAGGCTGACACCAGACTGACACCATTACGATGTGAGGCTGACACCAGACTGACCCCATCACGAGGCGAGACTGACACCAGACTGACCCCATCTCGAGGCGAGGCAGACACCAGACTGACACCATCATGATGTGAGGCTGACACCAGACTGACCTCATCACGAGGCGAGGCTGACACCAGACTGACACCATCACGAGGCGAGACTGACACCGGACTGACCCCATCACGAGGCGAGGCTGACACCAGACTGACACCATCATGATGTGAGGCTGACACCAGACTGACCCCGTCACGGGGCGAGGCTGACACCAGACTGACCCCATCACGAGGCGAGGCTGACACCAGACTGACCCCATCACGAGGCGAGACTGACACCGGAATGACCCAATCACGGGGCGAGGCTGACACCAGACTGACCCCATCACGAGGCGAGGCTGACACCAGACTGACACCATCACGAGGCGTGGCTGACACCAGACTGACCCCATCACGAGGCGAGACTGACACCAGACTGACCCCATCATGATGTGAGGCTGACACCAGACTGACCCCATCACGAGGAGAGGCTGACACCAGACTGACCCCATCACGAGGCGAGGCTGACACCAGACTGACCCCATCACGAGGCGAGGCTGACACCAGACTGACAACATCACAAGGCGAAGCTGACACAAGATTGACACCATCATGATGTGAGGCTGACACCAGACTGACCCCGTCACGGGGCGAGGCTGACACCAGACTGACCCCATCACGGGGCGAAACTGACACCAGACTGACCCCATCACGAGACTAGACTGACACCAGACTGACCCCATCAAGAGGCGAGGCTGACACCAGACTGACCCCGTCACGAGGCGAGGCTGACACCAGACTGACCCCGTCACGAGGCGAGGCTGACACCAGACTGACCCAATCACGAGGCGAGGCTGACACCAGACTGACCCCATCACGAGGCGAGACTGACACCAGACTGACCCCATCAAGAGGCGAGACTGACACCAGACTGACCCCATCACGAGGCGAGACTGACACCAGACTGACCCCATGATGATGTGAGGCTGACACCAGACTGACCCCATCACGGGGCGAGGCTGACACCAGACTGACCCCATCACGAGGCGAGACTGACACCAGACTGACCCCATCACGAGGCGAGACTGACACCAGACTGACCCCATCACGAGTCGAGGCTGACACCTGACTTACACCATCATCATGTGAGGCTGACACCAGACTGCCCCCATCACTAGGCGAGGCTGACACCAGACTGACCCCTTCATGATGTGAGGTTGACACCAGACTGACCCCATCACTAGGCGAGGCTGACACCAGACTGACCCCATCATGAGGCGAGGCTGACACCAGACTGACACCATCACGAGGCGAGGCTGACACCAGACTGACACCATCATGATGTGAGGCTGACACCAGACTGACCCCATCACGAGGCGAGGCTGACACCAAACTGACCCCATCATGAGGCGAGGCTGACACCAGACTGACACCATCATGATGTGAGGCTGACACCAGACTGACCCCATCACGAGGCGAGGCTGACACCAGACTGACACCATAATGATGTGAGGCTGACACCAGACTGACCTCATCACGAGGCGGGGCTGACACCAGACGGACACCATCACGAGGCGAGACTGAAACCAGACGGACACCATCACGAGGCGAGGCTGACACCAGACTGACCCCATCACGAGGCGAGGCTGACACCAGACTGACACCATCATGATGTGAGGCTGACACCAGACTGACCCCATCACGAGGCGAGGGTGACACCAGACTGACCCTATCACGAGGCGAGGCTTACACCAGACTGACCCCATCTCGAGGCGAGGCTGACACCAGACTGACACCATTACGATGTGAGGCTGACACCAGACTGACCCCATCACGAGGCGAGACTGACACCAGACTGACCCCATCTCGAGGCGAGGCTGACACCAGACTGACCCCAACACGAGGCGAGACTGACACCGGACTGACCCCATCACGAGGCGAGGCTGACACCAGACTGACCCCATCACGAGGCGAGACTGACACCGGAATGACCCAATCACGGGGCGAGGCTGACACCAGACTGACCCCATCACGAGGCGAGGCTGATACCAGACTGACACCATCACGAGGCGTGGCTGACACCAGACTGACCCCATCACGAGGCGAGACTGACACCAGACTGACCCCATCATGATGTGAGGCTGACACCAGACTGACCCCATCACGAGGAGAGGCTGACACCAGACTGACCCCATCACTAGGCGAGGCTGACACCAGACTGACCCCATCACAAGGCGAGGCTGACACCAGACTGACAACATCACAAGGCGAAGCTGACACAAGATTGACACCATCATGATGTGAGGCTGACACCAGACTGACACCATCATGATGTGAGGCTGACACCAGACTGACCCCATCACGAGGCGAGGGTGACACCAGACTGACCCCATCACGAGGCGAGGCTGACACCAGACTGACAACATCACAAGGCGAAGCTGACACAAGATTGACACCATCATGATGTGAGGCTGACACCAGACTGACCCCGTCACGGGGCGAGGCTGACACCAGACTGACCCCATCACGGGGCGAAACTGACACCAGACTGACCCCATCACGAGACTAGACTGACACCAGACTGACCCCATCAAGAGGCGAGGCAGACACCAGACTGACCCCGTCACGAGGCGAGGCTGACACCAGACTGACCCCGTCACGAGGCGAGGCTGACACCAGACTGACCCAATCACGAGGCGAGGCTGACACCAGACTGACCCCATCACGAGGCGAGACTGACACCAGACTGACCCCATCAAGAGGCGAGACTGACACCAGACTGACCCCATCACGAGGCGAGACTGACACCAGACTGACCCCATGATGATGTGAGGCTGACACCAGACTGACCCCATCACGGGGCGAGGCTGACACCAGACTGACCCCATCACGAGGCGAGACTGACACCAGACTGACCCCATCACGAGGCGAGACTGACACCAGACTGACCCCATCATGAGTCGAGGCTGACACCTGACTGACACCATCATCATGTGAGGCTGACACCAGACTGCCCCCATCACTAGGCGAGGCTGACACCAGACTGACCCCTTCATGATGTGAGGTTGACACCAGACTGACCCCATCACTAGGCGAGGCTGACACCAGACTGACCCCATCATGAGGCGAGGCTGACACCAGACTGACACCATCACGAGGCGAGGCTGACACCAGACTGACACCATCATGATGTGAGGCTGACACCAGACTGACCCCATCACGAGGCGAGGCTGACACCAAACTGACCCCATCATGAGGCGAGGCTGACACCAGACTGACACCATCTTGATGTGAGGCTGACACCAGACTGACCCCATCACGAGGCGAGGCTGACACCAGACTGACACCATAATAATGTGAGGCTGACACCAGACTGACCTCATCACGAGGCGGGGCTGACACCAGACGGACACCATCACGAGGCGAGACTGAAACCAGACGGACACCATCACGAGGCGAGGCTGACACCAGACTGACCCCATCATGAGGCGAGGCTGACACCAGACTGACACCATCTTGATGTGAGGCTGACACCAGACTGACCCCATCACGAGGCGAGGCTGACACCAGACTGACACCATAATAATGTGAGGCTGACACCAGACTGACCTCATCACGAGGCGGGGCTGACACCAGACGGACACCATCACGAGGCGAGACTGAAACCAGACGGACACCATCACGAGGCGAGGCTGACACCAGACTGACACCATCATGATGTGAGGCTGACATCAGACTGACCCCATCACGAGGCGAGGGTGACACCAGACTGACCCTATCACGAGGCGAGGCTTACACCAGACTGACCCCATCTCGAGGCGAGGCTGACACCAGACTGACACCATTACGATGTGAGGCTGACACCAGACTGACCCCATCACGAGGCGAGACTGACACCAGACTGACCCCATCTCGAGGCGAGGCAGACACCAGACTGACACCATCATGATGTGAGGCTGACACCAGACTGACCTCATCACGAGGCGAGGCTGACACCAGACTGACACCATCACGAGGCGAGACTGACACCGGACTGACCCCATCACGAGGCGAGGCTGACACCAGACTGACACCATCATGATGTGAGGCTGACACCAGACTGACCCCGTCACGGGGCGAGGCTGACACCAGACTGACCCCATCACGAGGCGAGGCTGACACCAGACTGACCCCATCACGAGGCGAGACTGACACCGGAATGACCCAATCACGGGGCGAGGCTGACACCAGACTGACCCCATCACGAGGCGAGGCTGACACCAGACTGACACCATCACGAGGCGTGGCTGACACCAGACTGACCCCATCACGAGGCGAGACTGACACCAGACTGACCCCATCATGATGTGAGGCTGACACCAGACTGACCCCATCACGAGGAGAGGCTGACACCAGACTGACCCCATCACGAGGCGAGGCTGACACCAGACTGACCCCATCACGAGGCGAGGCTGACACCAGACTGACAACATCACAAGGCGAAGCTGACACAAGATTGACACCATCATGATGTGAGGCTGACACCAGACTGACCCCGTCACGGGGCGAGGCTGACACCAGACTGACCCCATCACGGGGCGAAACTGACACCAGACTGACCCCATCACGAGACTAGACTGACACCAGACTGACCCCATCAAGAGGCGAGGCTGACACCAGACTGACCCCGTCACGAGGCGAGGCTGACACCAGACTGACCCCGTCACGAGGCGAGGCTGACACCAGACTGACCCAATCACGAGGCGAGGCTGACACCAGACTGACCCCATCACGAGGCGAGACTGACACCAGACTGACCCCATCAAGAGGCGAGACTGACACCAGACTGACCCCATCACGAGGCGAGACTGACACCAGACTGACCCCATGATGATGTGAGGCTGACACCAGACTGACCCCATCACGGGGCGAGGCTGACACCAGACTGACCCCATCACGAGGCGAGACTGACACCAGACTGACCCCATCACGAGGCGAGACTGACACCAGACTGACCCCATCACGAGTCGAGGCTGACACCTGACTTACACCATCATCATGTGAGGCTGACACCAGACTGCCCCCATCACTAGGCGAGGCTGACACCAGACTGACCCCTTCATGATGTGAGGTTGACACCAGACTGACCCCATCACTAGGCGAGGCTGACACCAGACTGACCCCATCATGAGGCGAGGCTGACACCAGACTGACACCATCACGAGGCGAGGCTGACACCAGACTGACACCATCATGATGTGAGGCTGACACCAGACTGACCCCATCACGAGGCGAGGCTGACACCAAACTGACCCCATCATGAGGCGAGGCTGACACCAGACTGACACCATCATGATGTGAGGCTGACACCAGACTGACCCCATCACGAGGCGAGGCTGACACCAGACTGACACCATAATGATGTGAGGCTGACACCAGACTGACCTCATCACGAGGCGGGGCTGACACCAGACGGACACCATCACGAGGCGAGACTGAAACCAGACGGACACCATCACGAGGCGAGGCTGACACCAGACTGACCCCATCACGAGGCGAGGCTGACACCAGACTGACACCATCATGATGTGAGGCTGACACCAGACTGACCCCATCACGAGGCGAGGGTGACACCAGACTGACCCTATCACGAGGCGAGACTGACACCAGACTGACCCCATCTCGAGGCGAGGCTGACACCAGACTGACCCCATCACGAGGCGAGACTGACACCGGACTGACCCCATCACGAGGCGAGGCTGACACCAGACTGACCCCATCACGAGGCGAGACTGACACCGGAATGACCCAATCACGGGGCGAGGCTGACACCAGACTGACCCCATCACGAGGCGAGACTGATACCAGACTGACACCATCACGAGGCGTGGCTGACACCAGACTGACCCCATCACGAGGCGAGACTGACACCAGACTGACCCCATCATGATGTGAGGCTGACACCAGACTGACCCCATCACGAGGAGAGGCTGACACCAGACTGACCCCATCACTAGGCGAGGCTGACACCAGACTGACCCCATCACAAGGCGAGGCTGACACCAGACTGACAACATCACAAGGCGAAGCTGACACAAGATTGACACCATCATGATGTGAGGCTGACACCAGACTGACACCATCATGATGTGAGGCTGACACCAGACTGACCCCATCACGAGGCGAGGGTGACACCAGACTGACACCATTACGATGTGAGGCTGACACCAGACTGACCCCATCACGAGGCGAGACTGACACCAGACTGACCCCATCTCGAGGCGAGGCAGACACCAGACTGACATTATCATGATGTGAGGCTGACACCAGACTGACCTCATCACGAGGCGAGGCTGACACCAGACTGACACCATCACGAGGCGAGGCTGACACCAGACTGACACCATCATGATGTGAGGCTGACACCAGACTGACCCCATCACGAGGCGAGGGTGACACCAGACTGACCCTATTACGAGGCGAGGCTTACACCAGACTGACCCCATCTCGAGGCGAGGCTGACACCAGACTGACACCATTACGATGTGAGGCTGACACCAGACTGACCCCATCACGAGGCGAGGCTGACACCATACTGACACCATCACGAGGCGAGGCTGACACCAGACTGACACCATCACGAGGCAAGGCTGACGCCAGACTGACCCCATCGCGAAGCGAGGCTGACACCTGACTGACACCATCACGATGTGAGGCTGACACCAGACTGACCCCATCACGAGGCGAGGCTGACACCAGACTGACCCCATCACGAGGCGAGGCTGACACCAGACTGACCCCATCACGAGGCAAGGGTGACACCAGACTGACCCCATCACGAGGCAAGGGTGACACCAGACTGACCCCATCACGAGGCGAGGCTGACACCAGACTGACCCCATCACGAGGCGAGGCTGATACCAGACTGACACCATCATGATGTGAGACTGACACCAGACTGACCCCATCACGAGGCGAGGCTGACACCAGACTGACACCATAATGATGTGAGGCTGACACCAGACTGAACCCATCACGTGGTGAGGCTGACAGCAGACTGACCCCATCACGAGGCGAGGCTGACACCAGACTGACACCATCACGAGGCGAGGCTGACACCAGACTGACCCCATCACGAGGCGAGGCTGACACCAGACTGACCCCATCACGAGGCAAGGCTGACACCAGACTGACCCCATCACGAGGCGAGGCTGACACCAGACTGACACCATCACGAGTCGAGACTGACACCAGACTGACACCATCATGATGTGAGGCTGACACCAGACTGACCCCATCACGAGGCGAGGCTGACACCTGACTGACACCATCACGAGGCGATGCTGACACCAGACTGACCCCATCACGAGGCGAGACTGACACCAGACTGACACCGTCACGAGGCGAGACTGACACTAGACTGACCCCATCACGAGGCGAGGCTGACACCAGACTGACCCCATCACTAGGCGAGGCTGACACCAGACTGACCCCATCACGAGGCGAGGCTGACACCAGACTGACCCCATCATGAGGCGAGGCTGACACCAGACTGACACCATCATGATGTGAGGCTGAAACCAGACTGACCCCATCGCGAGGCGAGGCTGACACCAGACTGACCCCATCATGAGGTGAGGCTGACACCAGACTGACACCATCATGATGTGAGGCTGACACCAGACTGACCCCATCGCGAGGCGAGGCTGACACCAGACTGACACCATCATGATGTGAGGCTGACACCAGACTGACCCCATCAAGAGGCGAGGCTGACACCAGACTGACCCCATCATGAGGCGAGGCTGACACCAGACTGACACCATCATGATGTGAGGCTGACACCAGACTGACCCCATCACGAGGCGAGACTGACACCAGACTGACCCCCTCACGAGGCGAGGCTGACACCAGACTGACCCCATTACGAGGCGAGGCTGACACCAGACTGACCCCATCACGAGGCGGGGCTGACACCAGACTGACCCCATCACGAGGCGAGGCTGACACCAGACTGACCCCATCACGAGGCGAGGCTGACACCAGACTGACACCATTATGATGTGAGGCTGACACCAGACTGACCTCATCACGAGGCGAGGCTGACACCAGACTGACCCCATCACGAGGCGAGACTGACACCAGACTGACACCGTCACGAGGCGAGACTGACACTAGACTGACCCCAACACGAGGTGAGGCTGACACCAGACTGACCCCATCACGAGGCGAGGCTGACACCAGACTGACCCCATCACGAGGCGAGACTGACACCAGACTGACCCCCTCACGAGGCGAGGCTGACACCAGACTGACCCCATTACGAGGCGAGGCTGACACCAGACTGACCCCATCACGAGGCGGGGCTGACACCAGACTGACCCCATCACGAGGCGAGGCTGACACCAGACTGACACCATTATGATGTGAGGCTGACACCAGACTGACCTCATCACGAGGCGAGGCTGACACCAGACTGACCCCATCACGAGGCGAGACTGACACCAGACTGACACCGTCACGAGGCGAGACTGACACTAGACTGACCCCATCACGAGGTGAGGCTGACACCAGACTGACCCCATCACGAGGCGAGGCTGACACCAGACTGACCCCATCACGAGGCGAGGCTGACACCAGACTGACACCATCATGATGTGAGGCTGACACCAGACTGACCCCATCACGAGGCGATGCTGACACCAGACTGACACCATCATGATGTGAGGCTGACACCAGACTGACCCCATCAAGAGGCGAGACTGACACCAGACTGACCCCATCACGAGGCGAGACTGACACCAGACTGACACCGTCACGAGGCGAGACTGACACTAGACTGACCCCATCACGAGGCGAGGCTGACACCAGACTGACCCCATCACTAGGCGAGGCTGACACCAGACTGACCCCATCAAGAGGCGAGGCTGACACCAGACTGACCCCATCATGAGGCGAGGCTGACACCAGACTGACACCATCATGATGTGAGGCTGACACCAGACTGACCCCATCGCGAGGCGAGGCTGACACCAGACTGACCCCATCATGAGGTGAGGCTGACACCAGACTGACACCATCATGATGTGAGGCTGACACCAGACTGACCCCATCGCGAGGCGAGGCTGACACCAGACTGACACCATCATGATGTGAGGCTGACACCAGACTGACCTCATCACGAGGCGAGGCTGACACCAGACTGACCCCATCACGAGGTGAGGCTGACACCAGACTGACACCATCACGAGGCGAGGCTGACACCAGACTGACCCCATCACTAGCGAGGCTGACACCAGACTGACCCCATCATGATGTGAGGCTGACACCAGACCGACACCATCACAAGGCGAGACTGACACCAGACTGACACCATCACAAGGCGAAGATGACACCAGATTGACACCATCATGATGTAAGGATGACACCAGACTGACCCCGTCACGGGGCGAGGCTGACACCAGACTGACCCCATCACGGGGCGAGACTGACACCAGACTGACCCCATCACGAGACTAGACTGACACCAGACTGACCCCATCAAGAGGCGAGGCTGACACCAGACTGACCCCGTCACGAGGCGAGGCTGACACCAGACTAACCCCATCACGAGGCGATGCTGACACCAGACTGACCCCATCACTAGGCGAGGCTGACACCAGACTGACACCATCACGAGGCGAGGCTGACACCAGACTGACCCCATCACGAGGCGAGGCTGACACCAGACTGACCCCATCACGAGGCGAGGCTAACACCAGACTGACACCATCACGAGGCAAGGCTGACACGAGACTGACACCATCATGATGTGAGGCTGACACCAGACTGACCCCATCACGAGGCGAGACTGACACCAGACTGACCCCATCACGAGGCGAGACTGACACCAGACTGACCCCATCACGAGGCGAGGCTGACACCAGACTGACTCCATCACGGGGCGAGGCTGATACCAGACTGACCCCATCACGAAGCGAGACTGACACCAGACTGACCCCATCACGAGGCGAGGCTGACACCTGACTGACACCATCACGAGGCGATGCTGACACCAGACTGACCCCATCACGAGGCGAGACTGACACCAGACTGACACCGTCACGAGGCGAGACTGACACTAGACTGACCCCATCACGAGGCGAGGCTGACACCAGACTGACCCCATCACTAGGCGAGGCTGACACCAGACTGACCCCATCACGAGGCGAGGCTGACACCAGACTGACCCCATCATGAGGCGAGGCTGACACCAGACTGACACCATCATGATGTGAGGCTGACACCAGACTGACCCCATCGCGAGGCGAGGCTGACACCAGACTGACACCATCATGAGGTGAGGCTGACACCAGACTGACACCATCATGATGTGAGGCTGACACCAGACTGACCCCATCGCGAGGCGAGGCTGACACCAGACTGACACCATCATGATGTGAGGCTGACACCAGACTGACCTCATCACGAGGCGAGGCTGACACCAGACTGACCCCATCACGAGGTGAGGCTGACACCAGACTGACACCATCACGAGGCGAGGCTGACACCAGACTGACCCCATCACTAGGCGTGGCTGACACCAGACTGACACCATCATGATGTGAGGCTGACACCAGACTGACCCCATCACGAGGCGAGACTGACACCAGACTGACCCCATCACGAGGCGAGACTGACACCAGACTGACCCCATCACGAGGCGAGACTGACACCAGACTGACACCATCACGAGGCGAGACTGACACCAGACTGACCCCCTCATGAGGCGAGGCTGACACCAGACTGACCCCATTACGAGGCGAGGCTGACACCAGACTGACCCCATCACGAGGCGGGGCTGACACCAGACTGACCCCATCACGAGGCGAGACTGACACCAGACTGACCCCCTCACGAGGCGAGGCTGACACCAGACTGACCCCATTACGAGGTGAGGCTGACACCAGACTGACCCCATCAGGGGGCGAGGCTGACACCAGACTGACCCCATCACGAGGCGAGACTGACACCAGACTGACCCCATCACGAGGCGAGGCTGACACCAGACTGACCCCATTACGAGGCGAGGCTGACACCAGACTGACCCCATCACGAGGCGGGGCTGACACCAGACTGACCCCATCACGAGGCGAGGCTGACACCAGACTGACACCATTATGATGTGAGGCTGACACCAGACTGACCTCATCACGAGGCGAGGCTGACACCAGACTGACCCCATCACGAGGCGAGACTGACACCAGACTGACACCGTCACGAGGCGAGATTGACACTAGACTGACCCCATCACGAGGTGAGGCTGACACCAGACTGACCCCATCACGAGGAGAGGCTGACACCAGACTGACCCCATCACGAGGCGAGGCTGACACCAGACTGACCCCATCACGAGGCGAGGCTAACACCAGACTAAAAACAATCACGAGGCAAGGCTGACACGAGACTGACACCATCATGATGTGAGGCTGACACCAGACTTACCCCATCACGAGGCGAGACTGACACCAGACTGACACTGTCACGAGGCGAGACTGACACTAGACTGACCCCATCACGAGGTGAGGCTGACACCAGACTGACCCCATCACGAGGCGAGGCTGACACCAGACTGACCCCATCACGAGGCGAGGCTGACACCAGACTGACACCATCATGATGTGAGGCTGACACCAGACTGACCCCATCACGAGGCGAGACTGACACCAGACTGACCCCATCACGAGGCAAGGCTGACACCAGACTGACACCATTATGATGTGAGGCTGACACCAGACTGACCTCATCACGAGGCGAGGCTGACACCAGACTGACCCCATCACGAGGTGAGGCTGACACCATCACGAGGCGAGGCTGACACCAGACTGACACCATCACGAGGCGATGCTGACACCAGACTGACCCCATCACTAGGCGAGGCTGACACCAGACTGACACCATCACGAGGCGAGGCTGACACCAGACTGACCCCATCACGAGGCGAGGCTGACACCAGACTGACCCCATCACGAGGCGAGGCTAACACCAGACTGACACCATCACGAGGCAAGGCTGACACGAGACTGACACCATCATGATGTGAGGCTGACACCAGACTGACCCCATCACGAGGCGAGACTGACACCAGACTGACCCCATCACGAGGCGAGACTGACACCAGACTGACCCCATCACGAGGCGAGGCTGACACCAGACTGACTCCATCACGGGGCGAAGCTGATACCAGACTGACCCCATCACGAAGCGAGACTGACACCAGACTGACCCCATCACGAGGCGAGACTGACACCAGACTGACCCCATCATGATGTGAGGCTGACACCAGACTGACCCCATCACGAGGCGAGGCTGACACCTGACTGACACCATCACGAGGCGATGCTGACACCAGACTGACACCATCATGATGTGAGGCTGACACCAGACTGACCCCATCACGAGGCGAGACTGACACCAGACTGACACCGTCACGAGGCGAGACTGACACTAGACTGACCCCATCACGAGGCGAGGCTGACACCAGACTGACCCCATCACTAGGCGAGGCTGACACCAGACTGACCCCATCACGAGGCGAGGCTGACACCAGACTGACCCCATCATGAGGCGAGGCTGACACCAGACTGACACCATCATGATGTGAGGCTGACATCAGACTGACCTCATCACGAGGCGAGGCTGACACCAGACTGACCCCATCACGGGGTGAGGCTGACACCAGACTGACACCATCACGAGGCGAGGCTGACACCAGACTGACCCCATCACTAGGCGTGGCTGACACCAGACTGACACCATCATGATGTGAGGCTGACACCAGACTGACCCCATCACGAGGCGAGACTGACACCAGACTGACCCCATCACGATGCGAGACTGACACCAGACTGACACCGTCACGAGGCGAGACTGACACCAGACTGACCCCCTCACGAGGCTAGGCTGACACCAGACTGACCCCATCACGAGGCGAGGCTGACACCAGACTGACCCCATCACTAGGCGAGGCTGACACCAGACTGACCCCATCACGAGGCGAGGCTGACACCAGACTGACACCATCACGAGGCGAGGCTGACACCAGACTGACACCATCATGATGTGAGGCTGACATCAGACTGACCCCATCACGAGGCGAGACTGACACCGGACTGACCCCATCACGAGGTGAGGCTGACACCAGACTGACACCATCATGATGTGAGGCTGACACCAGACTGACCCCATCACGAGGTGAGGCTGACACCAGACTGACCCCATCACGAGGCGAGGCTGACACCAGACTGACCCCATCATGAGGCGAGGCTGACACCAGACTGACACCATCATGATGTGAGGCTGACACCAGACTGACCCCATCCTGAGGCGAGGCTGACACCAGACTGACACCATCATGATGTGAGGCTGAACCCAGACTGACCTCATCACGAGGCGAGACTGACACCAGACTGACCCCATCACGAGGCGAGACTGACACCAGACTGACCCCATCACGAGGCGAGACTGACACCAGACTGACCCCATGATGATGTGAGGCTGACACCAGACTGACCCCATCACGGGGCGAGGCTGACACCAGACTGACCCCATCACGAGGCGAGACTGACACCAGACTGACCTCATCACGAGGCGAGACTGACACCTGACTGACACCATCATGATGTGAGGCTGACACCAGACTGCCCCCATCACTAGGCGAGGCTGACACCAGACTGACCCTTTCATGATGTGAGGTTGACACCAGACTGACCCCATCACTAGGCGAGGCTGACACCAGACTGACCCCATCATGAGGCGAGGCTGACACCAGACTGACACCATCACGAGGCGAGGCTGACACCAGACTGACACCATCATGATGTGAGGCTGACACCAGACTGACCCCATCACGAGGCGAGGCTGACACCAGACTGACCCCATCATGAGGCGAGGCTGACACCAGACTGACACCATCATGATGTGAGGCTGACACCAGACTGACCCCATCACGAGGCGAGGCTGACACCAGACTGACACCATAATGATGTGAGGCTGACACCAGACTGACCTCATCACGAGGCGGGGCTGACACCAGACGGACACCATCACGAGGCGAGACTGAAACCAGACGGACACCATCACGAGGCGAGGCTGACACCAGACTGACCCCATCACGAGGCGAGGGTGACACCAGACTGACCCTATCACGAGGCGAGGCTTACACCAGACTGACCCCATCACTAGGCGTGGCTGACACCAGACTGACACCATCATGATGTGAGGCTGACACCAGACTGACCCCATCACGAGGCGAGACTGACACCAGACTGACCCCATCATGAGGCGAGACTGACACAAGACTGACCCCATCACGATGCGAGACTGACACCAGACTGACACCATCACGAGGCGAGACTGACACCAGACTGACCCCCTCACGAGGCGAGGCTGACACCAGACTGACCCCATTACGAGGCGAGGCTGACACCAGACTGACCCCATCACGAGGCAGGGCTGACACCACACTGACCCCATCACGAGGCGAGGCTGACACCAGAATGACCCCATCACGAGGCGAGGCTGACACCAGACTGACACCATTATGATGTGAGGCTGACACCAGACTGACCTCATCACGAGGCGAGGCTGACACCAGACTGACCCCATCACGAGGCGAGACTGACACCAGACTGACACTGTCACGAGGCGAGACTGACACTAGGCTGACCCCATCACGAGGTGAGGCTGACACCAGACTGACCCCATCACGAGGCGAGGCTGACACCAGACTGACCCCATCATGAGGCGAGGCTGACACCAGACTGACACCATCATGATGTGAGGCTGACACCAGACTGAACCCATCACGAGGCAAGGCTGACACCAGACTGACACCATTATGATGTGAGGCTGACACCAGACTGACCTCATCACGAGGCGAGGCTGACACCAGACTGACCCCATCACGAGGTGAGGCTGACACCATCACGAGGCGAGGCTGACACCAGACTGACACCATCACGAGGCGATGCTGACACCAGACTGACCCCATCACTAGGCGAGGCTGACACCAGACTGACACCATCACGAGGCGAGGCTGACACCAGACTGACCCCATCACGAGGCGAGGCTGACACCAGAATGACCCCATCACGAGGCGAGGCTAACACCAGACTGACACCATCACGAGGCGAGACTGACACCAGACTGACCCCATCACGAGGCGAGGCTGACACCAGACTGACACCATCATGATGTGAGGCTGACACCAGACTGACCCCATCACGAGGCGAGACTGACACCAGACTGACCCCATCACGAGGCGAGACTGACACCAGACTGACCCCATCACGAGGCGAGGCTGACACCAGACTGACTCCATCACGGGGCGAGGCTGATACCAGACTGACCCCATCACGAAGCGAGACTGACACCAGACTGACCCCATCACGAGGCGAGGCTGACACCTGACTGACACCATCACGAGGCGATGCTGACACCAGACTGACCCCATCACGAGGCGAGACTGACACCAGACTGACACCGTCACGAGGCGAGACTGACACTAGACTGACCCCATCACGAGGCGAGGCTGACACCAGACTGACCCCATCACTAGGCGAGGCTGACACCAGACTGACCCCATCACGAGGCGAGGCTGACACCAGACTGACCCCATCATGAGGCGAGGCTGACACCAGACTGACACCATCATGATGTGAGGCTGACACCAGACTGACCCCATCGCGAGGCGAGGCTGACACCAGACTGACACCATCATGAGGTGAGGCTGACACCAGATTGACACCATCATGATGTGAGGCTGACACCAGACTGACCCCATCGCGAGGCGAGGCTGACACCAGACTGACACCATCATGATGTGAGGCTGACACCAGACTGACCTCATCACGAGGCGAGGCTGACACCAGACTGACCCCATCACGAGGTGAGGCTGACACCAGACTGACACCATCACGAGGCGAGGCTGACACCAGACTGACCCCATCACTAGGCGTGGCTGACACCAGACTGACACCATCATGATGTGAGGCTGACACCAGACTGACCCCATCACGAGGCGAGACTGACACCAGACTGACCCCATCACGAGGCGAGACTGACACCAGACTGACCCCATCACGAGGCGAGACTGACACCAGACTGACCCCATCACGAGGCGAGACTGACACCAGACTGACACCATCACGAGGCGAGACTGACACCAGACTGACCCCCTCATGAGGCGAGGCTGACACCAGACTGACCCCATTACGAGGCGAGGCTGACACCAGACTGACCCCATCACGAGGCGGGGCTGACACCAGACTGACCCCATCACGAGGCGAGACTGACACCAGACTGACCCCCTCACGAGGCGAGGCTGACACCAGACTGACCCCATTACGAGGTGAGGCTGACACCAGACTGACCCCATCAGGGGGCGAGGCTGACACCAGACTGACCCCATCACGAGGCGAGACTGACACCAGACTGACCCCATCACGAGGCGAGGCTGACACCAGACTGACCCCATTACGAGGCGAGGCTGACACCAGACTGACCCCATCACGAGGCGGGGCTGACACCAGACTGACCCCATCACGAGGCGAGGCTGACACCAGACTGACACCATTATGATGTGAGGCTGACACCAGACTGACCTCATCACGAGGCGAGGCTGACACCAGACTGACCCCATCACGAGGCGAGACTGACACCAGACTGACACCGTCACGAGGCGAGACTGACACTAGACTGACCCCATCATGAGGTGAGGCTGACACCAGACTGACCCCATCACGAGGAGAGGCTGACACCAGACTGACCCCATCACGAGGCGAGGCTGACACCAGACTGACCCCATCACGAGGCGAGGCTAACACCAGACTAAAAACAATCACGAGGCAAGGCTGACACGAGACTGACACCATCATGATGTGAGGCTGACACCAGACTGACCCCATCACGAGGCGAGACTGACACCAGACTGACACTGTCACGAGGCGAGACTGACACTAGACTGACCCCATCACGAGGTGAGGCTGACACCAGACTGACCCCATCACGAGGCGAGGCTGACACCAGACTGACCCCATCACGAGGCGAGGCTGACACCAGACTGACACCATCATGATGTGAGGCTGACACCAGACTGACCCCATCACGAGGCAAGGCTGACACCAGACTGACACCATTATGATGTGAGGCTGACACCAGACTGACCTCATCACGAGGCGAGGCTGACACCAGACTGACCCCATCACGAGGTGAGGCTGACACCATCACGAGGCGAGGCTGACACCAGACTGACACCATCACGAGGCGATGCTGACACCAGACTGACCCCATCACTAGGCGAGGCTGACACCAGACTGACACCATCACGAGGCGAGGCTGACACCAGACTGACCCCATCACGAGGCGAGGCTGACACCAGACTGACCCCATCACGAGGCGAGGCTAACACCAGACTGACACCATCACGAGGCAAGGCTGACACGAGACTGACACCATCATGATGTGAGGCTGACACCAGACTGACCCCATCACGAGGCGAGACTGACACCAGACTGACCCCATCACGAGGCGAGACTGACACCAGACTGACCCCATCACGAGGCGAGGCTGACACCAGACTGACTCCATCACGGGGCGAGGCTGATACCAGACTGACCCCATCACGAAGCGAGACTGACACCAGACTGACCCCATCACGAGGCGAGACTGACACCAGACTGACCCCATCATGATGTGAGGCTGACACCAGACTGACCCCATCACGAGGCGAGGCTGACACCTGACTGACACCATCACGAGGCGATGCTGACACCAGACTGACACCATCATGATGTGAGGCTGACACCAGACTGACCCCATCACGAGGCGAGACTGACACCAGACTGACACCGTCACGAGGCGAGACTGACACTAGACTGACCCCATCACGAGGCGAGGCTGACACCAGACTGACCCCATCACTAGGCGAGGCTGACACCAGACTGACCCCATCACGAGGCGAGGCTGACACCAGACTGACCCCATCATGAGGCGAGGCTGACACCAGACTGACACCATCATGATGTGAGGCTGACATCAGACTGACCTCATCACGAGGCGAGGCTGACACCAGACTGACCCCATCACGAGGTGAGGCTGACACCAGACTGACACCATCACGAGGCGAGGCTGACACCAGACTGACCCCATCACTAGGCGTGGCTGACACCAGACTGACACCATCATGATGTGAGGCTGACACCAGACTGACCCCATCACGAGGCGAGACTGACACCAGACTGACCCCATCACGATGCGAGACTGACACCAGACTGACACCGTCACGAGGCGAGACTGACACCAGACTGACCCCCTCACGAGGCGAGGCTGACACCAGACTGACCCCATCACGAGGCGAGGCTGACACCAGACTGACCCCATCACTAGGCGAGGCTGACACCAGACTGACCCCATCACGAGGCGAGGCTGACACCAGACTGACACCATCACGAGGCAAGGCTGACACCAGACTGACCCCATCACTAGGCGAGGCTGACACCAGACTGACCCCATCACGAGGCGAGGCTGACACCAGACTGACACCATCACGAGGCGAGGCTGACACCAGACTGACACCATCATGATGTGAGGCTGACATCAGACTGACCCCATCACGAGGCGAGACTGACACCGGACTGACCCCATCACGAGGTGAGGCTGACACCAGACTGACACCATCATGATGTGAGGCTGACACCAGACTGACCCCATCACGAGGTGAGGCTGACACCAGACTGACCCCATCACGAGGCGAGGCTGACACCAGACTGACCCCATCATGAGGCGAGGCTGACACCAGACTGACACCATCATGATGTGAGGCTGACACCAGACTGACCCCATCCTGAGGCGAGGCTGACACCAGACTGACACCATCATGATGTGAGGCTGAACCCAGACTGACCTCATCACGAGGCGAGACTGACACCAGACTGACCCCATCACGAGGCGAGACTGACACCAGACTGACCCCATCACGAGGCGAGACTGACACCAGACTGACCCCATGATGATGTGAGGCTGACACCAGACTGACCCCATCACGGGGCGAGGCTGACACCAGACTGACCCCATCACGAGGCGAGACTGACACCAGACTGACCCCATCACGAGGCGAGACTGACACCTGACTGACACCATCATGATGTGAGGCTGACACCAGACTGCCCCCATCACTAGGCGAGGCTGACACCAGACTGACCCTTTCATGATGTGAGGTTGACACCAGACTGACCCCATCACTAGGCGAGGCTGACACCAGACTGACCCCATCATGAGGCGAGGCTGACACCAGACTGACACCATCACGAGGCGAGGCTGACACCAGACTGACACCATCATGATGTGAGGCTGACACCAGACTGACCCCATCACGAGGCGAGGCTGACACCAGACTGACCCCATCATGAGGCGAGGCTGACACCAGACTGACACCATCATGATGTGAGGCTGACACCAGACTGACCCCATCACGAGGCGAGGCTGACACCAGACTGACACCATAATGATGTGAGGCTGACACCAGACTGACCTCATCACGAGGCGGGGCTGACACCAGACGGACACCATCACGAGGCGAGACTGAAACCAGACGGACACCATCACGAGGCGAGGCTGACACCAGACTGACCCCATCACGAGGCGAGGGTGACACCAGACTGACCCTATCACGAGGCGAGGCTTACAAAAGACTGACCCCATCATGAGGCGAGGCTGACACCAGACTGACACCATCATGATGTGAGGCTGACACCAGACTGACCCCATCACGAGGCGAGGCTGACACCAGACTGACACCATAATGATGTGAGGCTGACACCAGACTGACCTCATCACGAGGCGGGGCTGACACCAGACGGACACCATCACGAGGCGAGACTGAAACCAGACGGACACCATCACGAGGCGAGGCTGACACCATACTGACCCCATCACGAGGCGAGGCTGACACCAGACTGACACCATCATGATGTGAGGCTGACACCAGACTGACCCCATCACGAGGCGAGGGTGACACCAGACTGACCCTATCACGAGGCGAGGCTTACACCAGACTGACCCCATCTCGAGGCGAGGCTGACACCAGACTGACACCATTACGATGTGAGGCTGACACCAGACTGACCCCATCACGAGGCGAGACTGACACCAGACTGACCCCATCTCGAGGCGAGGCTGACACCAGACTGACACCATCATGATGTGAGGCTGACACCAGACTGACCTCATCACGAGGCGAGGCTGACACCAGACTGAAACCATCACGAGGTGAGGCTGACACCAGACTGACCCCATCACGAGGCGAGGCTGACACCAGACTGACCCCATCACGAGGCGAGGCTGACACCAGACTGACACCATCACGAGGCGAGGCTGACACCAGACTGACACCATCACGAGGCGAGGCTGACACCAGACTGACCCCATCACGAGGTGAGGCTGACACCAGACTGACACCATCACGAGGCGAGGCTGACACCAGACTGACCCCATCACTAGGCGTGGCTGACACCAGACTGACACCATCATGATGTGAGGCTGACACCAGACTGACCCCATCACGAGGCGAGACTGACACCAGACTGACCCCATCACGAGGCGAGACTGACACCAGACTGACCCCATCACGATGCGAGACTGACACCAGACTGACACCATCACGAGGCGAGACTGACACCAGACTGACCCCCTCACGAGGCGAGGATGACACCAGACTGACCCCATTACGAGGCGAGGCTGACACCAGACTGACCCCATCACGAGGCAAGGCTGACACCAGACTGACCCCATCACGAGGCGAGGCTGACACCAGACTGACCCCATCACGAGGCGAGGCTGACACCAGACTGACACCATTATGATGTGAGGCTGACACCAGACTGACCTCATCACGAGGCGAGGCTGACACCAGACTGACCCCATCACGAGGCGAGACTGACACCAGACTGACACCGTCACGAGGCGAGGCTGACACCAGACTGACCCCATTACGAGGCGAGGCTGACACCAGACTGACCCCATCACGAGGTGAGGCTGACACCAGACTGACCCCATCAGGAGACGAGGCTGACACCAGACTGACCCCATCACGAGGCGAGGCTGACACCAGACTGACACCATCATGATGTGAGGCTGACACCAGACTGACCCCATCACGAGGCAAGGCTGACACCAGACTGACACCATTATGATGTGAGGCTGACACCAGACTGACCTCATCACGAGGCGAGGCTGACACCAGACTGACCCCATCACGAGGTGAGGCTGACACCATCACGAGGCGAGGCTGACACCAGACTGACACCATCACGAGGCGATGCTGACACCAGACTGACCCCATCACTAGGCGAGGCTGACACCAGACTGACACCATCACGAGGCGAGGCTGACACCAGACTGACCCCATCACGAGGCGAGGCTGACACCAGACTGACCCCATCACGAGGCGAGGCAAACACCAGACTGACACCATCACGAGGCAAGGCTGACACCAGACTGACACCATCATGATGTGAGGCTGACACCAGACTGACCCCATCACGAGGCAAGACTGACACCAGACTGACCCCATCACGAGGCGAGACTGACACCAGACTGACCCCATCACGAGGCGAGGCTGACACCAGACTGACTCCATCACGGGGCGAGGCTGATACCAGACTGACCCCATCACGAAGCGAGACTGACACCAGACTATCCCCATCACGAGGCGAGACTGACACCAGACTGACCCCATCATGATGTGAGGCTGACACTAGACTGACCCCATCACGAGGCGAGGCTGACACCAGACTGACACCATCACGAGGCGAGGCTGACACCAGACTGACACCTTCACGAGGCAAGGCTGACACCAGACTGACCCCATCACGAGGCGAGGCTGACACCTGACTGACACCATCATGATGTGAGGCTGACACCAGACTGACCCCATCTCGAGGCGAGACTGACACCAGACTGACCCCATCACGAGGCGAGGCTGACACCAGACTGACACCATCATGATGTGAGGCTGACACCAGACTGACCTCATCACGAGGCAAGGCTGACACCAGACTGACACCATCACGAGGCGAGGCTGACACCAGACTGACACCATCATGATGTGAGGCTGACACCAGACTGACCCCATCACGAGGCGAGGGTGACACCAGACTGACCCTATCACTAGGCGAGGCTGACACCAGACTGACCCCATCACGAGGCGAGGCTGACACCAGACTGACCCCATCACGAGGCGAGGCTGACACCAGACTGACCCCATCACGAGGCGAGTCTGACACCAGACTGACCCTATCACTAGACGAGGCTTACAGCAGACTGACCCCATCACGAGGCGAGGCTGAAACCAGACTGACACCATTACGATGTGAGGCTGACACCAGACTGACCCCATCACGAGGCGAGGCTGACACCAGACTGACCCCATGACGAGGCGAGGCTGACACCAGACTGACCCCATCACGAGTCAAGGCTGATACCAGACTGACACCATCATGATGTGAGACTGACACCAGACTGACCCCATCACGAGACGAGGCTGATACCAGACTGACACCATAATGATGTGAGGCTGACACCAGACTTACCCCATCACGTGGTGAGGCTGACACCAGACTGACCCATTCACGAGGCGAGGCTGACACCAGCCTGACACCATCAGCATGTGAGGCTGACACCAGACTGACCCCATCACGAGGCGGGGCTGACACCAGACTGACCCCATCACGAGGCGAGGCTGACACCAGACTGACCCCATCACTAGGCGAGGCTGACACCAGACTGACCACATCACGAGGCGGGGCTGACACCAGACTGACCCCATCACGAGGCGAGGCTGACACCAGACTGACCCCATCACTAGGCGAGGCTGACACCAGACTGACCCCATCACGAGGCAAGGCTGACACCAGACTGACCCCATCATGATCTGAGGCTGACACCAGACTGACCCCATCACGAGGCGAGGCTGACACCAGACTGACCCCATCACGAGGCGAGACTGACACCGGACTGACCCCATCACGAGGTGAGGCTGACACCAGACTGACACCATCATGATGTGAGGCTGACACCAGACTGACCCCATCACGAGGCGAGGCTGACACCAGACTGACCCCATCACGAGGCGAGGCTAACACCAGACTGACACCATAACGAGGCGAGGCTGACACCAGACTGACACCATCATGATGTGAGGCTGACACCAGACTGACCCCATCACGCATCACGAGTCGAGACTGACACCAGACTGACCCCATCACGAGGCGAGACTGACACCAGACTGACCCCATCACGAGGCGAGGCTGACACCAGACTGACCCCATCACGAGGCGAGACTGACACCAGACTGACCCCATCACGAGGCGAGACTTACACCAGACTGACCCCATGATGATGTGAGGCTGACACCAGACTGACCCCATCACGGGGCGAGGCTGACACCAGACTGACCCCATCACGAGACGAGACTGACACCAGACTGACCCCATCACGAGGCGAGACTGACACCAGACTGACCCCATCATGATGTGAGGCTGACACCAGACTGACCCCATCACGAGTCGAGGCTGACACCTGACTGACACCATCATGATGTGAGGCTGACACCAGACTGACCCCATCACGAGGCGAGGCTGACACCAGACTGACCCCATCAAGAGGCGAGGCTGACACCAGACTGACCCCATCACGAGGTGAGGCTGACACCAGACTGACACCATCACGAGGCGATGCTGACACCAGACTGACCCCATCACGAGGTGAGGCTGACACCAGACTGACCCCATCAGGGGGCGAGGCTGACACCAGACTGACCCCATCACGAGGCGAGACTGACACCAGACTGACCCCATCACGAGGCGAGGCTGACACCAGACTGACCCCATTACGAGGCGAGGCTGACACCAGACTGACCCCATCACGAGGCGGGGCTGACACCAGACTGACCCCATCACGAGGCGAGGCTGACACCAGACTGACACCATTATGATGTGAGGCTGACACCAGACTGACCTCATCACGAGGCGAGGCTGACACCAGACTGACCCCATCACGAGGCGAGACTGACACCAGACTGACACCGTCACGAGGCGAGACTGACACTAGACTGACCCCATCATGAGGTGAGGCTGACACCAGACTGACCCCATCACGAGGAGAGGCTGACACCAGACTGACCCCATCACGAGGCGAGGCTGACACCAGACTGACCCCATCACGAGGCGAGGCTAACACCAGACTAAAAACAATCACGAGGCAAGGCTGACACGAGACTGACACCATCATGATGTGAGGCTGACACCAGACTGACCCCATCACGAGGCGAGACTGACACCAGACTGACACTGTCACGAGGCGAGACTGACACTAGACTGACCCCATCACGAGGTGAGGCTGACACCAGACTGACCCCATCACGAGGCGAGGCTGACACCAGACTGACCCCATCACGAGGCGAGGCTGACACCAGACTGACACCATCATGATGTGAGGCTGACACCAGACTGACCCCATCACGAGGCAAGGCTGACACCAGACTGACACCATTATGATGTGAGGCTGACACCAGACTGACCTCATCACGAGGCGAGGCTGACACCAGACTGACCCCATCACGAGGTGAGGCTGACACCATCACGAGGCGAGGCTGACACCAGACTGACACCATCACGAGGCGATGCTGACACCAGACTGACCCCATCACTAGGCGAGGCTGACACCAGACTGACACCATCACGAGGCGAGGCTGACACCAGACTGACCCCATCACGAGGCGAGGCTGACACCAGACTGACCCCATCACGAGGCGAGGCTAACACCAGACTGACACCATCACGAGGCAAGGCTGACACGAGACTGACACCATCATGATGTGAGGCTGACACCAGACTGACCCCATCACGAGGCGAGACTGACACCAGACTGACCCCATCACGAGGCGAGACTGACACCAGACTGACCCCATCACGAGGCGAGGCTGACACCAGACTGACTCCATCACGGGGCGAGGCTGATACCAGACTGACCCCATCACGAAGCGAGACTGACACCAAACTGACCCCATCACGAGGCGAGACTGACACCAGACTGACCCCATCATGATGTGAGGCTGACACCAGACTGACCCCATCACGAGGCGAGGCTGACACCTGACTGACACCATCACGAGGCGATGCTGACACCAGACTGACACCATCATGATGTGAGGCTGACACCAGACTGACCCCATCACGAGGCGAGACTGACACCAGACTGACACCGTCACGAGGCGAGACTGACACTAGACTGACCCCATCACGAGGCGAGGCTGACACCAGACTGACCCCATCACTAGGCGAGGCTGACACCAGACTGACCCCATCATGAGGCGAGGCTGACACCAGACTGACACCATCATGATGTGAGGCTGACATCAGACTGACCTCATCACGAGGCGAGGCTGACACCAGACTGACCCCATCACGAGGTGAGGCTGACACCAGACTGACACCATCACGAGGCGAGGCTGACACCAGACTGACCCCATCACTAGGCGTGGCTGACACCAGACTGACACCATCATGATGTGAGGCTGACACCAGACTGGACCCCATCACGAGGCGAGACTGACACCAGACTGACCCCATCACGATGCGAGACTGACACCAGACTGACACCGTCACGAGGCGAGACTGACACCAGACTGACCCCCTCACGAGGCGAGGCTGACACCAGACTGACCCCATCACGAGGCGAGGCTGACACCAGACTGACCCCATCACTAGGCGAGGCTGACACCAGACTGACCCCATCACGAGGCGAGGCTGACACCAGACTGACACCATCACGAGGCGAGGCTGACACCAGACTGACCCCATCACTAGGCGAGGCTGACACCAGACTGACCCCATCACGAGGCGAGGCTGACACCAGACTGACACCATCACGAGGCGAGGCTGACACCAGACTGACACCATCATGATGTGAGGCTGACATCAGACTGACCCCATCACGAGGCGAGACTGACACCGGACTGACCCCATCACGAGGTGAGGCTGACACCAGACTGACACCATCATGATGTGAGGCTGACACCAGACTGACCCCATCACGAGGTGAGGCTGACACCAGACTGACCCCATCACGAGGCGAGGCTGACACCAGACTGACCCCATCATGAGGCGAGGCTGACACCAGACTGACACCATCATGATGTGAGGCTGACACCAGACTGACCCCATCCTGAGGCGAGGCTGACACCAGACTGACACCATCATGATGTGAGGCTGAACCCAGACTGACCTCATCACGAGGCGAGACTGACACCAGACTGACCCCATCACGAGGCGAGACTGACACCAGACTGACCCCATCACGAGGCGAGACTGACACCAGACTGACCCCATGATGATGTGAGGCTGACACCAGACTGACCCCATCACGGGGCGAGGCTGACACCAGACTGACCCCATCACGAGGCGAGACTGACACCAGACTGACCCCATCACGAGGCGAGACTGACACCTGACTGACACCATCATGATGTGAGGCTGACACCAGACTGCCCCCATCACTAGGCGAGGCTGACACCAGACTGACCCTTTCATGATGTGAGGTTGACACCAGACTGACCCCATCACTAGGCGAGGCTGACACCAGACTGACCCCATCATGAGGCGAGACTGACACCTGACTGACACCATCATGATGTGAGGCTGACACCAGACTGCCCCCATCACTAGGCGAGGCTGACACCAGACTGACCCTTTCATGATGTGAGGTTGACACCAGACTGACCCCATCACTAGGCCGAGGCTGACACCAGACTGACCCCATCATGAGGCGAGGCTGACACCAGACTGACACCATCACGAGGCGAGGCTGACACCAGACTGACACCATCATGATGTGAGGCTGACACCAGACTGACCCCATCACGAGGCGAGGCTGACACCAGACTGACCCCATCATGAGGCGAGGCTGACACCAGACTGACACCATCATGATGTGAGGCTGACACCAGACTGACCCCATCACGAGGCGAGGCTGACACCAGACTGACACCATAATGATGTGAGGCTGACACCAGACTGACCTCATCACGAGGCGGGGCTGACACCAGACGGACACCATCACGAGGCGAGACTGAAACCAGACGGACACCATCACGAGGCGAGGCTGACACCAGACTGACCCCATCACGAGGCGAGGGTGACACCAGACTGACCCTATCACGAGGCGAGGCTTACAAAAGACTGACCCCATCATGAGGCGAGGCTGACACCAGACTGACACCATCATGATGTGAGGCTGACACCAGACTGACCCCATCACGAGGCGAGGCTGACACCAGACTGACACCATAATGATGTGAGGCTGACACCAGACTGACCTCATCACGAGGCGGGGCTGACACCAGACGGACACCATCACGAGGCGAGACTGAAACCAGACGGACACCATCACGAGGCGAGGCTGACACCATACTGACCCCATCACGAGGCGAGGCTGACACCAGACTGACACCATCATGATGTGAGGCTGACACCAGACTGACCCCATCACGAGGCGAGGGTGACACCAGACTGACCCTATCACGAGGCGAGGCTTACACCAGACTGACCCCATCTCGAGGCGAGGCTGACACCAGACTGACACCATTACGATGTGAGGCTGACACCAGACTGACCCCATCACGAGGCGAGACTGACACCAGACTGACCCCATCTCGAGGCGAGGCTGACACCAGACTGACACCATCATGATGTGAGGCTGACACCAGACTGACCTCATCACGAGGCGAGGCTGACACCAGACTGAAACCATCACGAGGTGAGGCTGACACCAGACTGACCCCATCACGAGGCGAGGCTGACACCAGATTGACCCCATCACGAGGCGAGGCTGACACCAGACTGACACCATCACGAGGCGAGGCTGACACCAGACTGACCCCATCACGAGGTGAGGCTGACACCAGACTGACACCATCACGAGGCGAGGCTGACACCAGACTGACCCCATCACTAGGCGTGGCTGACACCAGACTGACACCATCATGATGTGAGGCTGACACCAGACTGACCCCATCACGAGGCGAGACTGACACCAGACTGACCCCATCACGAGGCGAGACTGACACCAGACTGACCCCATCACGATGCGAGACTGACACCAGACTGACACCATCACGAGGCGAGACTGACACCAGACTGACCCCCTCACGAGGCGAGGATGACACCAGACTGACCCCATTACGAGGCGAGGCTGACACCAGACTGACCCCATCACGAGGCAAGGCTGACACCAGACTGACCCCATCACGAGGCGAGGCTGACACCAGACTGACCCCATCACGAGGCGAGGCTGACACCAGACTGACACCATTATGATGTGAGGCTGACACCAGACTGACCTCATCACGAGGCGAGGCTGACACCAGACTGACCCCATCACGAGGCGAGACTGACACCAGACTGACACCGTCACGAGGCGAGGCTGACACCAGACTGACCCCATTACGAGGCGAGGCTGACACCAGACTGACCCCATCACGAGGTGAGGCTGACACCAGACTGACCCCATCAGGAGACGAGGCTGACACCAGACTGACCCCATCACGAGGCGAGGCTGACACCAGACTGACACCATCATGATGTGAGGCTGACACCAGACTGACCCCATCACGAGGCAAGGCTGACACCAGACTGACACCATTATGATGTGAGGCTGACACCAGACTGACCTCATCACGAGGCGAGGCTGACACCAGACTGACCCCATCACGAGGTGAGGCTGACACCATCACGAGGCGAGGCTGACACCAGACTGACACCATCACGAGGCGATGCTGACACCAGACTGACCCCATCACTAGGCGAGGCTGACACCAGACTGACACCATCACGAGGCGAGGCTGACACCAGACTGACCCCATCACGAGGCGAGGCTGACACCAGACTGACCCCATCACGAGGCGAGGCAAACACCAGACTGACACCATCACGAGGCAAGGCTGACACCAGACTGACACCATCATGATGTGAGGCTGACACCAGACTGACCCCATCACGAGGCAAGACTGACACCAGACTGACCCCATCACGAGGCGAGACTGACACCAGACTGACCCCATCACGAGGCGAGGCTGACACCAGACTGACTCCATCACGGGGCGAGGCTGATACCAGACTGACCCCATCACGAAGCGAGACTGACACCAGACTGACCCCATCACGAGGCGAGACTGACACCAGACTGACCCCATCATGATGTGAGGCTGACACTAGACTGACCCCATCACGAGGCGAGGCTGACACCAGACTGACACCATCACGAGGCGAGGCTGACACCAGACTGACACCATTACGATGTGAGGCTGACACCAGACTGACCCCATCACGAGGCGAGGCTGACACCAGACTGACCCCATGACGAGGCGAGGCTGACACCAGACTGACCCCATCACGAGTCAAGGCTGATACCAGACTGACACCATCATGATGTGAGACTGACACCAGACTGACCCCATCACGAGACGAGGCTGATACCAGACTGACACCATAATGATGTGAGGCTGACACCAGACTTACCCCATCACGTGGTGAGGCTGACACCAGACTGACCCATTCACGAGGCGAGGCTGACACCAGCCTGACACCATCAGCATGTGAGGCTGACACCAGACTGACCCCATCACGAGGCGGGGCTGACACCAGACTGACCCCATCACGAGGCGAGGCTGACACCAGACTGACCCCATCACTAGGCGAGGCTGACACCAGACTGACCCCATCACGAGGCGGGGCTGACACCAGACTGACCCCATCACGAGGCGAGGCTGACACCAGACTGACCCCATCACTAGGCGAGGCTGACACCAGACTGACCCCATCACGAGGCAAGGCTGACACCAGACTGACCCCATCATGATCTGAGGCTGACACCAGACTGACCCCATCACGAGGCGAGGCTGACACCAGACTGACCCCATCACGAGGCGAGACTGACACCGGACTGACCCCATCACGAGGTGAGGCTGACACCAGACTGACACCATCATGATGTGAGGCTGACACCAGACTGACCCCATCACGAGGCGAGGCTGACACCAGACTGACCCCATCACGAGGCGAGGCTAACACCAGACTGACACCATAACGAGGCGAGGCTGACAACAGACTGACACCATCATGATGTGAGGCTGACACCAGACTGACCCCATCACGCATCACGAGTCGAGACTGACACCAGACTGACCCCATCACGAGGCGAGACTGACACCAGACTGACCCCATCACGAGGCGAGGCTGACACCAGACTGACCCCATCACGAGGCGAGACTGACACCAGACTGACCCCATCACGAGGCGAGACTTACACCAGACTGACCCCATGATGATGTGAGGCTGACACCAGACTGACCCCATCACGGGGCGAGGCTGACACCAGACTGACCCCATCACGAGACGAGACTGACACCAGACTGACCCCATCACGAGGCGAGACTGACACCAGACTGACCCCATCATGATGTGAGGCTGACACCAGACTGACCCCATCACGAGTCGAGGCTGACACCTGACTGACACCATCATGATGTGAGGCTGACACCAGACTGACCCCATCACGAGGCGAGGCTGACACCAGACTGACCCCATCAAGAGGCGAGGCTGACACCAGACTGACCCCATCACGAGGTGAGGCTGACACCAGACTGACACCATCACGAGGCGATGCTGACACCAGACTGCCCCCATCACTAGGCGAGGCTGACACCAGACTGACCCCTTCATGATGTGAGGTTGACACCAGACTGACCCCATCACTAGGCGAGGCTGACACCAGACTGACCCCATCATGAGGCGAGGCTGACACCAGACTGACACCATCACGAGGCGAGGCTGACACCAGACTGACACCATCATGATGTGAGGCTGACACCAGACTGACCCCATCACGAGGCGAGGCTGACACCAGATTGACCCCATCATGAGGCGAGACTGACACCAGACTGACACCATCATGATGTGAGGCTGACACCAGACTGACCCCATCACGAGGCGAGGCTGACACCAGACTGACACCATCATGATGTGAGGCTGACACCAGACTGACCTCATCACGAGGCGGGGCTGACACCAGACGGACACCATCACGAGGCGAGACTGAAACCAGACGGACACCATCACGAGGCGAGGCTGACACCAGACTGACCCCATCACGAGGCGAGGCTGACACCTGACTGACACCATCATGATGTGAGGCTGACACCAGACTGACCCCATCACGAGGCGAGACTGACACCAGACTGACCCCATCTCGAGGCGAGGCTGACACTGACTGACACCATCATGATGTGAGGCTGACACCAGACTGACCTCATCACGAGGCGAGGCTGACACCAGACTGACACCATCACGAGGCGAGGCTGACACCAGACTGACCCCCATCACGAGGCGAGACTGACACCAGACTGACCCCATCTCGAGGCGAGGCTGACACTGACTGACACCATCATGATGTGAGGCTGACACCAGACTGACACCATTACGATGTGAGGCTGACAACAGACTGACCCCATCACGAGGCGAGGCTGACACCAGACTGACACCATCATGATGTGAGACTGACACCAGACTGACCCCATCACGAGGCGAGGCTGACACCAGACTGACACCATAATGATGTGAGGCTGACACCAGACTGAACCCATCACGTGGTGAGGCTGACACCAGACTGACCCCATCACGAGGCGAGGCTGACACCAGACTGACCCCATCACGAGGCGAGGCTGACACCAGACTGACCCCATCACGAGGCAAGGCTGACACCAGACTGACCCCATCACGAGGCGAGGCTGACACCAGACTGACACCATCACGAGTCGAGACTGACACCAGACTGACACCATCATGATGTGAGGCTGACACCAGACTGACCTCATCACGAGGCGAGGCTGACACCAGACTGACACCATCACGAGGCGAGGCTGACACCAGACTGACACCATCATGATGTGAGGCTGACACCAGACTGACCCATCACGAGGCGAGGGTGACACCAGACTGACCCTATCACTAGGCGAGGCTGACACCAGACTGACCCCATCACGAGGCGAGGCTGACACCAGACTGACCCCATCACGAGGCGAGGCTGACACCAGACTGACCCCATCACGAGGCGAGTCTGACACCAGACTGACCCTATCACTAGGCGAGGCTTACACCAGACTGACCCCATCACGAGGCGAGGCTGAAACCAGACTGACACCATAACGATGTGAGGCTGACACCAGACTGACCCCATCACGATGCGAGGCTGACACCAGACTGACACCATCACGAGGCGAGGCTGACACCAGACTGACACCATCACGAGGCAAGGCTGACGCCACACTGACCCCATCGCGAGGCGAGGCTGAAACCTGACTGACACTATCACGATGTGAGGCTGACACCAGACTGACCCATCACGAGGCGAGGCTGACACCAGACTGACCCCATCACGAGGCGAGGCTGACACCAGACTGACACCATCACGAGGCGAGGCTGACACCAGACTGACACCATCACGAGGCAAGGCTGACGCCAGACTGACCCCATCACTAGGCGAGGCTGATACCAGACTGACACCATCATGATGTGAGACTGACACCAGACTGACTCCATCACGAGGCGAGGCTGACACCAGACTGACACCATAATGATGTGAGGCTGACACCAGACTTACCCCATCACGTGGTGAGGCTGACACCAAACTGACCCATTCACGAGGCGAGGCTGACACCAGCCTGACACCATCAGGATGTGAGGCTGACACCAGACTGACCCCATCACGTGGTGAGGCTGACACCAGACTGACCCCATCACGAGGCGAGGCTGACACCAGACTGACCCCATCACGAGGCGAGGCTGACACCAGACTGTCCCCATCACGAGGCGAGGCTGACACCAGACTGACCCCATCACGAGGCGAGGCTGACACCAGACTGACCCCATCACGAGGCGAGGCTGACACCAGACTGAAACCATCACGATGTGAGGCTGACACCAGACTTACCCCATCACGAGGTGAGACTGACACCAGACTGACCCCATCATGATGTGAGGCTGACACCAGACTGACCCCATCACGAGGCGAGGCTGACACCTGACTGACACCATCACGAGGAGAGGCTGACACCAGACTGACCCCATCACGAGGCGAGGCTGACACCAGACTGACCCCATCACGAGGCGGGGCTGACACCAGACTGACCCCATCACGAGGCGAGGCTGACACCAGACTGACCCCATCACTAGGCGAGGCTGACACCAGACTGACCCCATCACGAGGCGAGGCTGACACCAGACTGACCCCATCATGATGTGAGGCTGACACCAGACTGACCCCATCACGAGGCGAGGCTGACACCAGACTGACCCCATCACGAGGCGAGACTGACACCGGACTGACCCCATCACGAGGTGAGGCTGACACCAGACTGACACCATCATGATGTGAGGCTGACACCAGACTGACCCCATCACGAGGCGAGGCTGACACCAGACTGACACCATCACGAGGTGAAGCTGACACCAGACTGACACCATCATGATGTGAGGCTGACACCAGACTGACCCCATCACGAGGTGAGGCTGACACCAGACTGACACCATCATGATGTGAGGCTGAGACAAGACTGACACCATCACGAGGCATGGCTGACGCCACACTGACCCCATCGCGAGGCGAGGCTGAAACCTGACTGACACTATCACGATGTGAGGCTGACACCAGACTGACACCATCATGATGTGAGGCTGACACCAGACTGACCCCATCGCGAGGCGAGGCTGACACCAGACTGACACCATCATGATATGAGGCTGACACCAGACTGACCTCATCACGAGGCGAGGCTGACACCAGACTGACCCCATCACGAGGTGAGGCTGACACCAGACTGACACCATCACGAGGCGAGGCTGACACCAGACTGACACCATCACGAGGCGATGCTGACACCAGACTGACCCCATCACTAGGCGTGGCCTGACACCAGACTGACACCATCATGATGTGAGGCTGACACCAGACTGACCCCATCACGAGGCGAGACTGACACCAGACTGACCCCATCACGAGGCGAGACTGACACCAGACTGACCCCATCACGATGCGAGACTGACACCAGACTGACACCGTCACGAGGCGAGACTGACACCAGACTGAGCCCCTCACGAGGCGAGGCTGACACCAGACTGACCCCATTACGAGGCGAGGCTGACACCAGACTGACCCCATCACGAGGCGGGGCTGACACCAGACTGACCCCATCACGAGGCGAGGCTGACACCAGACTGACACCATCACGAGGCGAGGCTGACACCAGACTGACCCCATCACTAGGCGAGGCTGACACCAGACTGACCCCATCACGAGGCGAGGCTGACCACCAGACTGACCCCATCACTAGGCGAGGCTGATACCAGACTGACACCATCATGATGTGAGACTGACACCAGACTGACCCCATCACGAGGCGAGGCTGACACCAGACTGTCCCCATCACGAGGCGAGGCTGACACCAGACTGACCCCATCACGAGGCGAGGCTGACACCAGACTGACCCCATCACGAGGCGAGGCTGACACCAGACTGAAACCATCACGATGTGAGGCTGACACCAGACTTACCCCATCACGAGGCGAGACTGACACCAGACTGACCCCATCATGATGTGAGGCTGACACCAGACTGACCCCATCACGAGGCGAGGCTGACACCTGACTGACACCATCACGAGGAGAGGCTGACACCAGACTGACCCCATTACGAGGCGAGGCTGACACCAGACTGACCCCATCACTAGGCGAGGCTGACACCAGACTGACCCCATCACGAGGCGAGGCTGACACCAGACTGACACCATCACGAGGCGAGGCTGACACCAGACTGACACCATCATGATGTGAGGCTGACATCAGACTGACCCCATCACGAGGCGAGACTGACACCGGACTGACCCCATCACGAGGCGAGGCTGACACCAGACTGACCCCATCACGGGGCGAGGCTGACACCAGACTGACCCCATCACGAGGCGACACTGACACCAGACTGACCCCATCATGAGGCGAGACTGACACCAGACTGACCCCATCACGAGGCGAGACTGACACCAGACTGACCCCATGATGATGTGAGGCTGACACCAGACTGACCCCATCACGAGGCGATGCTGACACCAGACTGCCCCCATCACTATGCGAGGCTGACACCAGACTGACTTCTTCATGATGTGAGGTTGACACCAGACTGACCCCATCACTAGGCAAGGCTGACACCAGACTGACCCCATCATGAGGCGAGGCTGACACCAGACTGACACCATCACGAGGCGAGGCTGACACCAGACTGACACCATCATGATGTGAGGCTGACACCAGACTGACCCCATCACGAGGCGAGGCTGACACCAGACTGACACAATCACGAGGCGAGACTGAAACCAGACGGACACCATCACGAGGCGAGGCTGACACCAGACTGACCCCATCACGAGGCGAGGCTGACACCAGACTGACACCATCACGAGGCGAGGCTGACACCAGACTGACACCATCACGAGGCAAGGCTGACGCCAGACTGACCCCATCGCGAGGCGAGGCTGACACCTGACTGACACCATCACGATGTGAGGCTGACACCAGACTGACCCCATCACGAGGCGAGGCTGACACCAGACTGACCCCATCACGAGGCAAGGGTGACACCAGACTGACACCATCACGAGTCGAGACTGACACCAGACTGACACCATCATGATGTGAGGCTGACACCAGACTGATCTCATCACGAGGCGAGGCTGAAACCAGACTGACACCATCACGAGGCGAGGCTGACACCAGACTGTCACCATCATGATGTGAGGCTGACACCAGACTGACCCCATCACGAGTCGAGGCTGACACCTGACTGACACCATCATGATGTGAGGCTGACACCAGACTGACCCCATCACGAGGCGAGGCTGACACCAGACTGCCCCCATCACTAGGCGAGGCTGACACCAGACTGACCCCTTCATGATGTGAGGTTGACACCAGACTGACCCCATCACTAGGCGAGGCTGACACCAGACTGACCCCATCATGAGGCGAGGCTGACACCAGACTGACCCCATCACTAGGCGAGGCTGACACCAGACTGACCCCATCACGAGGCGAGGCTGACACCAGACTGACACCATCACGAGGCAAGGCTGACACCAGACTGACACCATCATGATGTGAGGCTGACACCAGACTGACCTCATCACGAGGCGGGGCTGACACCAGACGGACACCATCACGAGGCGAGACTGAAACCAGACGGACACCATCACGAGGCGAGGCTGACACCAGACTGACCCCATCACGAGGCGAGGCTGACACCTGACTGACACCATCATGATGTGAGGCTGACACCAGACTGACCCCATCACGAGGCGAGACTGACACCAGACTGACCCCATCTCGAGGCGGAGGCTGACACCAGACTGACACCATCATGATGTGAGGCTGACACCAGACTGACCTCATCACGAGGCGAGGCTGACACCAGACTGACCCCATCACGAGGCGAGGCTGACACCAGACTGACCCCATCACGAGTCGAGGCTGACACCAGACTGACCCCATCACGAGGCGAGGCTGACACCAGACTGACCCCATCACGAGGCGAGGCTGACACCAGACTGACACCTTCATGATGTGAGGCTGACACCAGACTGACCCCATCACGAGGCGAGGGTGACACCAGACTGACCCTATCACTAGGCGAGGCTGACAACAGACTGACACCATTACGAGGCGAGGCTGACACCAGACTGACCCCATCACGAGGCGAGGCTGACACCAGACTGACCCCATCACGAGGCGAGGCTGATACCAGACTGACACCATCATGATGTGAGACTGACACCAGACTGACCCCATCACGAGGCGAGGCTGACACCAGACTGACACCATAATGATGTGAGGCTGACACCAGACTGACCCCATCACGTGGTGAGGCTGACACCAGACTGACCCCATCACGAGGCGAGGCTGACACCAGCCTGACACTATCATGATGTGAGGCTGACACCAGACTGACCCCATCACGTGGTGAGGCTGACACCAGACTGACCCCATCACGAGGCGAGGCTGACACCAGACTGACCCCATCACGAGGCGAGGCTGACACCAGACTGACCCCATCATGAGGTGAGGCTGACACCAGACTGACACCATCATGATGTGAGGCTGACACCAGACTGACCCCATCACGAGGCGAGGGTGACACCAGACTGACCCCATCACGAGGCGAGACTGACACCAGACTGACCCCATCACGAGGCAAGACTGACATCAGACTGACACCATCACGAGGCGAGGCTGACACCAGACTTTCCCCATCACGAGGCGAAGCTGACACCAGACTGACCCCATCACGAGGCGAGGCTGACACCAGACTGACCCCATCACAAGGCGAAGCTGACACCTGACTAACACCATCATGATGTGAGGCTGACACCAGACTGACACCATCACGAGGCGAGGCTGACACCAGACTGACCCCATCACGAGGCGAGACTGACACCAGACAAACCCCATCACGAGGCGAGGCCGACACCGGACAGACCCCATCACAAGGCGAGACTGACACCGGACTGACCCCATCACGAGGCAAGGCTGACACCAGACTGACCCCATCACTAGGCGAGGCTGACACCAGACTGACCCCATCACGAGGCGAGACTGACACCAGACTGACCCCATCACTAGGCGAGGCTGACACCAGACTGACCCCATCACGAGGCGAGACTGACACCAGACTGACCCCATCACAAGGCGAGGCCGACACCGGACTGACCCCATTACGACGCGAGACTGACACCAGACTGAACCCATCACGAGGCGAGGCTGACACCAGACTGACCCCATCACGAGGCGAGGCCAACACCGGACTGACCCTATCACGAGGCGAGGCCGACACCGGACTGACCCCATCACGAGGCGAGGCTTACACCAGACTTAACCCATCACTAGGCGAGGCTGACACCAGACTGGACCCCATCACGAGGCGAGACTGACACCAGACTGACCCCATCACGAGGCAAGGCTGACACCAGACTGACCCCATCACGAGGCGAGGCTGACACCAGACTGACCCCATCACGAGGCGAGGCTGACACCAGACTGACCCCATCACGAGGCGAGGCTGACACCAGACTGACACCATCACGAGGCGAGGCTGACACCAGACTGACCCCATCACGAGGCGAGGCTGACACCAGACTGACCCTATCACTAGGCGAGGCTGACACCAGACTGACCCCATCACGAGGCGAGGCTGAAACCCGACTGACCCCATCATGAGGCGAGGCTGATACAAGACTGACACCATCACGAGGCGAGGCTGTCACCAGACTGACACCATCATGATGTGAGGCTGACACCAGACTGACCCCATCACGAGGCAAGGCTGACACCAGACTTACCCTATCACTAGGCGAGGCTGACACCAGACTGACACCATCACGAGGCGAGGCTGACACCAGACTGACCCCATCACGAGGTGAGGCTGACACCAGACTGACCCCATCACGAGGCGAGGCTGACACCATACTCACACCATCACGAGGCGAGGCGGACACCAGACTGACAACATCACGAGGCGAGGCTGACACCAGACTGACCGCATCACGACGCGAGGCTGACACCAGACTGACCCTATCACGAGGCGAGGCTGACACCTGACTGACACCATCATGATGTGAGGCTGACACCAGACTGACCCCATCACGAGGCGAGGCTGACACCAGACTGATACCATCACGAGGCGAGGCTGACACCAGACTGACACCATCATGATGTGAGGCTGACTCCAGACTGACACCATCATGATGTGAGGCTGACACAAGATTGACCCCATCACGAGGCGAGGCTGACACCAGACTGACCCCATCACGAGGCGAGGCTGACACCAGACTGACCCCATCACGAGGCGAGGCTGACACCAGACTGACACCATCACGAGGCGAGACTGACACCAGACTGACCCCATCACGAGGCGACGCTGACACCAGACTGACACCATCATGATGTGAGGCTGACACCAGACTGACCACATCACGAGTCGAGGCTGACACCAGACTGACCCCATCATGAGGCGAGGCTGACACCAGACTGACCCCATCACGAGGCGAGGCTGACACCAGACTGACACCTTCATGATGTGAGGCTGACACCAGACTGACCCCATCACGAGGCGAGGCTGTCACCAGACTGACCCCATCAAGATGTGAGGCTGACACCAGACTGACCCCATCACTAGGCGAGGCTGACACCAGACTAACCCCATCACGAGGCGAGGCTGACACCAGACTGACACCATCACGAGGCGAGACAGACACCAGACTGACACCATCACGAGGCAAGACTGACACCAGATTGACAACATCACGAGGCGAGGCTGACACCAGACTGACCCCATCACGAGGCGAGGCTGACACCAGACTGACCCCATCACGAGGTGAGGCTGACACCGGACTGACACCATCATGATGTGAGGCTGACACAAGACTGACCCCATCACGAGGCGAGGCTGACACCAGACTGACCCCATCACGAGGCTAGGCTGACACCAGACTGACCCCATCACGAGGCGAGGCTGACACCAGACTGACACCATCAAGATGTGAGGCTGACACCAGACTGACCCCATCACGAGGCGACGCTGACACCAGACTGACCCCATCAAGATGTGAGGCTGACACCAGACTGACCCCATCACTAGGCGAGGCTGAAACCAGACTAACCCCATCACGAGGTGAGGCTGACACCAGACTGACACCATGACGAGGCGAGGCTGACACCAGACTGACACCATCATGATGTGAGGCTGACACCAGACTGACCAAATCACGAGTCGAGGCTGACACCAGACTGACCCCATCACGAGGCGAGATTGACACCAGACTGACCCCATCACGAGGCGAGGCTGACACCAGACTGACACCTTCATGATGTGAGGCTGACACCAGACTGACCCCATCACGAGGCGAGGCTGACACCAGACTGACCCCATCACGAGGCGAGGCTGACACCAGACTGACCCCATCACGTGGTGAGGCTGACACCAAACTGACCCATTCACGAGGCGAGGCTGACACCAGACTGACACCATCATGATGTGAGGCTGACACCAGACTGACCCTATCACGAGGCGAGGCTGACACCAGACTGACACCATCACGAGGCGAGGCTGACACCAGACTGACCCCATCACAAGGCGAAGCTGACACCTGACTGACACTATCATGATGTGAGGCTGACACCAGACTGACCCTATCACGAGGCGAGGCTGACACCAGACTGACCCCATCTCGAGGCGAGACTGAAACCAGACTGAAACCATCACGAGGCGAGGCTGACACCTGACTGACACCATCATGATGTGAGGCTGACACCAGACTGACACCATCACGAGGCGAGGCTGACACCAGACTGACCCCATCATTAGGCGCGGCCGACACCGGACTGACCCCATCACAAGGCGAGACTGACACCGGACTGACCCCATCACGAGGCGAGGCTGACACCAGACTGACACCATCACGAGGCGAGGCTGACAACAGACTGACACCATCACGAGGCGAGGCTGACACCAGACTGACCCCATCACGAGGCGAGACTGACACCAGACTGACCCCATCACGAGGCGAGGCTGACACCAGACTGACCCCATCACGACGCGAGGCTGACACCAGACTGACACCATCACGATGCGAGACTGACACCAGACTGACCCCATCACGAGGCGAGACTGACACCAGACTGACCCCATCACGAGGCGAGACTGACACCAGACTGACCCCATAACGAGGCAAGACTGACACCAGACTGACACCATCACGAGGCGAGGCTGACACCAGACTCACCCTATCACGAGGCGAGGCTGACACCAGACTGACCCCATTACAAGGCGAAGCTGACACCTAACTGACACCATCATGATGTGAGGCTGACACCAGACTGACCCTATCACGAGGCGAGGCTGACACCAGACTGACCCCATCACGAGGCGAGACTGACACCAGACTGACACCATCACGAGGCGAGGCTGACACCAGACTGACCGCATCACGAGGCGAGGCTGACACCAGACTGACCCCATCACAAGGCTAAGCTGACACCTGACTGACAGCATCATGATGTGAGGCTGACACCAGACTGACCCTATCACGAGGCGAGGCTGACACCAGACTGACCCCATCTCGAGGCGAGACTGAAACCAGACTGACCCCATCATGAGGCAAGGCTGACACCAGACTGAAACCATCACGAGGCGAGGCTGACACCTGACTGACACCATCATGATGTGAGGCTGACACCAGACTGACCCCATCATGAGGCGAGGCCGACACCGGACTGACCCCATCACAAGGCGAGACTGACACCGGACTGACCCCATCACGAGGCGAGGCTGACACCTGACTGACACCATCACGAGGCGAGGCTGACACCAGACTGACCCCATCACGAGGCTAGGCTGACACCGGACTGACCCCATCACGAGGCGAGGCTGACACCAGACTGACCCCATCACGAGGCGAGGCTGACACCAGACTGAAACCATCACGAGGCGAGGCTGACACCAGACTGACCCCATCACGAGGCGAGGCTGACACCAGACTGACCCCATCACGAGGAGAGGCTGACACCAGACTGACCCCATCGCGATGTGAGGCTGACACCAGACTGACCCCATCACGAGGCGAGGCTGACACCAGACTGACACCATCATGATGTGAGACTGACACCGGACTGACCCCATCACGAGGCAAGGCTGACACCAGACTGACCCCATCACTAGGCGAGGCTGACACCAGACTGACCCCATCACGAGGCGAGACTGACACCAGACTGACCCCATCCCTAGGCGAGGCTGACACCAGACTGACCCCATCACGAGGCGAGACTGACACCAGACTGACCCCATCACGAGGCGAGGCATACACCAGACTGACCCCATTACGACGCGAGGCTGACACCAGACTGACACCATCACGATGCGAGACTGACACCAGACTGACCCCATCACGAGGCGAGGCTGAAACCAGACTGACACCATCACGAGGCGAGGCTGACACCAGACTGTCACCATCATGATGTGAGGCTGACACCAGACTGACCCCATCACGAGGCGAGGCTGTCACCAGACTGAAACCATCATGATGTGAGGCTGACACCAGACTGACCCCATCACGAGGCGAGGCTGACACCAGACTGACCCTATCACTAGGCGAGGCTGACACCAGACTGACTCCATCACGAGGCGAGGCTGACACCTGACTGACACCATCACGAGGCGAGGCTGACACCAGACTGACACCATCACGAGGCGAGGCTGACACCAGACTGACCCCATCACGAGGCGAGGCTGACACCAGACTGACACCTTCATGATGTGAGGCTGACGTCAGACTGACCCCATCACGAGGCGAGGCTGACACCAGACTGACCCCATCACGAGGCGAGGCTGACACCAGACTGACCCCATCACGAGGCGAGGCTGACACCAGACTGACCCCATCACGAGGCGAGGCGGACACCAGACTGACACCATCATGATGTGAGGCTGACACCAGACTGACCCCATCACGAGGCGAGGCTGACACCAGACTGACCCTATCACTAGGCGAGGCTGACACCAGACTGACACCATCACGAGGCGAGGCTGACACCAGACTGACCCCATCACGAGGCGAGGCTGACACCAGACTGACCCCATCACGAGGCAAGACTGACACCAGATTGACAACATCACGAGGCGAGGCTGACACCAGACTGACCCCATCACGAGGCGAGGCTGACACCAGACTGACCCCATCACGAGTAAAGGCTGACACCGGACTGACACCATCATGATGTGAGGCTGACACAAGACTGACCCCATCACGAGGCGAGGCTGACACCAGACTGACCCCATCACGAGGCTAGGCTGACACCAGACTGACCCCATCACGAGGCGAGGCTGACACCAGACTGACACCATCACGAGGCGAGACTGACACCAGACTGACCCCATCACGAGGCGACGCTGACACCAGACTGACCCCATCAAGATGTGAGGCTGACACCAGACTGACCCCATCACTAGGCGAGGCTGACACCAGACTAACCCCATCACGAGGCGAGGCTGACACCAGACTGACACCATCACGAGGCGAGGCTGACACCAGACTGACACCATCATGATGTGAGGCTGACACCAGACTGACCCCATCACGAGGCGAGGCTGACACCAGACTGACCCCATCACGAGGCGAGGCTGACACCAGACTGACCCCATCACGAGTAAAGGCTGACACCGGACTGACACCATCATGATGTGAGGCTGACACAAGACTGACCCCATCACGAGGCGAGGCTGACACCAGACTGACCCCATCACGAGGCTAGGCTGACACCAGACTGACCCCATCACGAGGCGAGGCTGACACCAGACTGACCCCATCACGAGGCGAGACTGACACCGGACTGACCCCATCACGAGGCGAGGCTGACACCAGACTGACACCATCACGAGGCGAGGCTGACAACAGACTGACACCATCACGAGGCGAGGCTGACACCAGACTGACCCCATCACGAGGCGAGACTGACACCAGACTGACCCCATCACGAGGCGAGGCTGACACCAGACTGACCCCATCACGATGCGAGGCTGACACCAGACTGACACCATCACGATGCGAGACTGACACCAGACTGACCCCATCACGAGGCGAGACTGACACCAGACTGACCCCATCACGAGGCGAGACTGACACCAGACTGACCCCATCACGAGGCGAGACTGACACCAGACTGACCCCATTACAAGGCGAAGCTGACACCTAACTGACACCATCATGATGTAAGGCTGACACCAGACTGACCCTATCACGAGGCGAGGCTGACACCAGACTGACCCCATCACGAGGCGAGACTGACACCAGACTGACACCATCACGAGGCGAGGCTGACACCAGACTGACCGCATCACGAGGCGAGGCTGACACCAGACTGACCCCATCACAAGGCTAAGCTGACACCTGACTGACAGCATCATGATGTGAGGCTGACACCAGACTGACCCTATCACGAGGCGAGGCTGACACCAGACTGACCCCATCTCGAGGCGAGACTGAAACCAGACTGACCCCATCATGAGGCAAGGCTGACACCAGACTGAAACCATCACGAGGCGAGGCTGACACCTGACTGACACCATCATGATGTGAGGATGACACCAGACTGACCCCATCATGAGGCGAGGCTGACACCGGACTGACCCCATCACAAGGCGAGACTGACACCGGACTGACCCCATCACGAGGCGAGGCTGACACCTGACTGACACCATCACGAGGCGAGGCTGACACCAGACTGACCCCATCATGAGGCGAGGTCGACACCGGACTGACCCCATCACAAGGCGAGACTGTCACCGGACTGACCCCATCACGAGGCGAGGCTGACACCAGACTGACACCATCACGAGGCGAGGCTGACAACAGACTGACCCTATCACGAGGTGAGGCTGACACCAGACTGACCCCATCACGAGGCGAGGCTGACACCAGACTGACACCATCACGATGTGAGGCTGACACCAGTCTGACCCCATCACGAGGCGAGGCTGACACCAGACTGACACCATCACGAGGAGAGGCTGACACCAGACTGACCCCATCACGAGGCGAGGCTGACACCAGACTGACCCCATCACGAGGCTAGGCTGTCACCGGACTGACCCCATCACGAGGCGAGGCTGACACCAGACTGACCCCATCACGAGGCGAGGCTGACACCAGACTGACCCCATCACGAGGCGAGGCTGACACCAGACTGACCCCATCACGAGGCGAGGCTGACACCAGACTGACCCCATCACGAGGCGAGGCTGACACCAGACTGACCCCATCACGAGGCGAGGCTGACACCAGACTGACCCCATCGCGATGTGAGGCTGACACCAGACTGACCCCATCACGAGGCGAGGCAGACACCAGACTGACACCATCATGATGTGAGACTGACACCGGACTGACCCCATCACGAGGCAAGGCTGACACCAGACTGACACCATCACTAGGCGAGGCTGACACCAGACTGACCCCATCACGAGGCGAGACTGACACCAGACTGACCCCATCCCTAGGCGAGGCTGACACCAGACTGACCCCATCACGAGGCGAGACTGACACCAGACTGATCCCATCACGAGGCGAGGCAGACACCAGACTGACCCCATTACGACGCGAGGCTGACACCAGACTGACACCATCACGATGCGAGACTGACACCAGACTGACCCCATCACGAGGCGAGGCTGACACCAGACTGACCCCATCATGAGGTGAGGCTGACACCAGACTGACCCCATCACGAGGCGAGGCTGACACCAGACTGACCCCATCACGAGGCGAGGCTGACACCAGACTGACACCATCACGAGGCGAGACTGACACCGGACTGACCCCATCACGAGGCGAGGCTGACACCGGACTGACACCATCACGAGGCGAGGCTGACACCGGACTGACCCCATCACGAGGCGAGGCTGACACCAGTCTGACCCCATCACGAGGCGAGGCCGACACCGGACTGACCCCATCACAAGGCGAGACTGACACCGGACTGACCCCATCACGAGGCGAGGCTGACACCAGACTGACACCATCACGAGGCGAGGCTGACCCCAGACTGACCCCATCACGAGGCGAGGCTGACACCAGACTGACCCCATCACGAGGCGAGGCTGACACCAGACTGACCCCATCACGAGGCGAGGCTGACACCAGACTGACCCCATCACGAGGCGAGGCTGACACCGGACTGACCCCATCCCGAGGCGAGGCTGACACCTGACTGACACCATCACGAGGCGAGACTGACACCGGACTGACCCCATCACGAGGCGAGGCTGACACCGGACTGACACCATCACGAGGCGAGGCTGACACCGGACTGACCCCATCACGAGGCGAGGCTGACACCAGACTGACACCATCACGAGGCGAGGCTGACACCAGACTGACCCCATCATGATGTGAGGCTGACACCAGACTGACCCCATCACTAGGCGAGGCTGACACCAGACTGACCCCATCACGAGACGAGGCTGACACCAGACTGACACCATCACGAGACGAGGCTGACACCAGACTGACACCTTCATGATGTGAGGCTGACACCAGACTGACCCCATCATGATGTGAGGCTGACACCAGACTGACCTCATCACTAGGCGAGGCTGACACCAGACTGACCCCATCACGAGACAAGGCTGACACCAGACTGACACCATCACGAGACGAGGCTGACACCAGACTGACACCTTCATGATGTGAGGCTGACACCAGACTGACCCCATCACGAGGCGAGGCTGACACCAGACTGACCGCATCACGAGGCGAGGCTGACACCAGACTGACACCATCACGATGTGAGGCTGACACCAGTCTGACCCCATCACGAGGCGAGGCTGACACCAGACTGACACCATCACGAGGAGAGGCTGACACCAGACTGACCCCATCACGAGGCGAGGCTGACACCAGACTGACCCCATCACTAGGCTAGGCTGTCACCGGACTGACCCCATCACGAGGCGAGGCTGACACCAGACTGACCCCATCACGAGGCGAGGCTGACACCAGACTGACCCCATCACGAGGCGAGGCTGACACCAGACTGACCCCATCACGAGGCGAGGCTGACACCAGACTGACCCCATCACGAGGCGAGGCTGACACCAGACTGACCCCATCACGAGGCGAGGCTGACACCAGACTGACCCCATCGCGATGTGAGGCTGACACCAGACTGACCCCATCACGAGGCGAGGCAGACACCAGACTGACACCATCATGATGTGAGACTGACACCGGACTGACCCCATCACGAGGCAAGGCTGACACCAGACTGACCCCATCACTAGGCGAGGCTGACACCAGACTGACCCCATCACGAGGCGAGACTGACACCAGACTGACCCCATCCCTAGGCGAGGCTGACACCAGACTGACCCCATCACGAGGCGAGACTGACACCAGACTGATCCCATCACGAGGCGAGGCAGACACCAGACTGACCCCATTACGACGCGAGGCTGACACCAGACTGACACCATCACGATGCGAGACTGACACCAGACTGACCCCATCACGAGGCGAGGCTGACACCAGACTGACCCCATCATGAGGTGAGGCTGACACCAGACTGACCCCATCACGAGGCGAGGCTGACACCAGACTGACCCCATCACGAGGCGAGGCTGACACCAGACTGACCCCATCACGAGGCGAGGCTGACACCAGACTGACCCCATCACGAGGCGAGGCTGACACCAGACTGACACCATCACGAGGCGAGACTGACACCGGACTGACCCCATCACGAGGCGAGGCTGACACCGGACTGACACCATCACGAGGCGAGGCTGACACCGGACTGACCCCATCACGAGGCGAGGCTGACACCAGTCTGACCCCATCACGAGGCGAGGCCGACACCGGACTGACCCCATCACAAGGCGAGACTGACACCGGACTGACCCCATCACGAGGCGAGGCTGACACCAGACTGACACCATCACGAGGCGAGGCTGACCCCAGACTGACCCCATCACGAGGCGAGGCTGACACCAGACTGACCCCATCACGAGGCGAGGCTGACACCAGACTGACCCCATCACGAGGCGAGGCTGACACCAGACTGACCCCATCACGAGGCGAGGCTGACACCGGACTGACCCCATCCCGAGGCGAGGCTGACACCTGACTGACACCATCACGAGGCGAGACTGACACCGGACTGACCCCATCTCGAGGCGAGGCTGACACCGGACTGACACCATCACGAGGCGAGGCTGACACCGGACTGACCCCATCACGAGGCGAGGCTGACACCAGACTGACACCATCACGAGGCGAGGCTGACACCAGACTGACCCCATCATGATGTGAGGCTGACACCAGACTGACCCCATCACTAGGCGAGGCTGACACCAGACTGACCCCATCACGAGACGAGGCTGACACCAGACTGACACCATCACGAGGCGAGACTGACACCGGACTGACCCCATCACGAGGCGAGGCTGACACCGGACTGACACCATCACGAGGCGAGGCTGACACCGGACTGACCCCATCACGAGGCGAGGCTGACACCAGACTGACACCATCACGAGGCGAGGCTGACACCAGACTGACCCCATCATGATGTGAGGCTGACACCAGACTGACCCCATCACTAGGCGAGGCTGACACCAGACTGACCCCATCACGAGACGAGGCTGACACCAGACTGACACCATCACGAGACGAGGCTGACACCAGACTGACACCTTCATGATGTGAGGCTGACACCAGACTGACCCCATCATGATGTGAGGCTGACACCAGACTGACACCATCACGAGACGAGGCTGACACCAGACTGACACCTTCATGATGTGAGGCTGACACCAGACTGACCCCATCACGAGGCGAGGCTGACACCAGACTGACCGCATCACGAGGCGAGGCTGACACCAGACTGACCCTATCACTAGGCGAGGCTGACACCAGACTGACACCATCACGAGGCGATGCTGACACCAGACTGACCCCATCATGATGTTAGGCTGACACCAGACTGACCCCATCATGATGTGAGGCTGACACCAGACTGACCCCATCACTAGGCGAGGCTGACACCGGACTGACCCAATCACGAGGCGAGGCTGACACCGGACTGACACCATCACGAGGCGAGGCTGACACCAGACTGACAATATCACAATGTGAGGCTGACACCAGACTGAACCCATCACAAGGCGAGACTGACACCGGACTGACCCCATCACGAGGCAAGGCTGACACCAGACTGACCCCATCACTAGGCGAGGCTGACACCAGACTGACCCCATCACGAGGCGAGACTGACACCAGACTGACCCCATCCCTAGGCGAGGCTGACACCAGACTGACCCCATCACGAGGCGAGACTGACACCAGACTGACCCCATCACGAGGCGAGGCAGACACCAGACTGACCCCATTACGACGCGAGGCTGACACCAGACTGACACCATCACGATGCGAGACTGACACCAGACTGACCCCATCACGAGGCAAGACTGACACCAGACTGACCCCATCACGAGGCGAGACTGACACCAGACTGACCTCATCACGAGGCGAGGCTGACACCAGACTGACCCCATCACGAGGCGAGGCTGACACCAGACTGACCCCATCACGAGGCAAGGCTGACACCAGACTGACCCCATCACTAGGTGAGTCTGACACCAGACTGACACCATCACGAGGTGAGGCTGACACCAGACTGACCCTATCACGAGGCGAGGCTGACCCCAGACTGACCCCATCACGAGGCGAGGCTGACACCAGACTGAACCCATCACGGGGCGAGGCTGACACCAGACTGACCCCATCATGAGGCGAGGCAGACACCAGACTGACACCATCACGAGGCGAGGCTGACACCAGACTGACACCATCACGAGTCGAGACTGACACCAGACTGACCAAATCATGATGTGAGGCTGACTCCAGACTGACCCCAACACTAGGCGAGGCTGACACCAGACTAACCCCATCACGAGGCGAGGCTGACACCAGACTGACCGCATCACGAGGCGAGGCTGACACCAGACTGACACCATCATGATGTGAGGCTGACACCAGACTGACCCCATCACGAGGCGAGACTGACACCAGACTGACCCCATCTCGAGACGAGGCTGACACCAGACTGACACCATCATGATGTGAGGCTGACACCAGACTGACCTCATCACGAGGCGAGGCTGACACCAGACTGACAGCATCACGAGGCGAGGCTGACACCAGACTGACACCATCATGACGTGAGGCTGACACCATACTGACCCCATCATGAGGCGAGGGTGACACCAGACTGACCCTATCACGAGGCGAGGCTTACACCAGACTGACCCCATCACGAGGCGAGGCTGACACCAGACTGACACCATTACGATGTGAGGCTGACACCAGACTGACCCCATCACGAGGCGAGGCTGACACCAGACTGACACCATCACGAGGCGAGGCTGACACCAGACTGACCCCATCACGAGGCGACACTGACACCAGACTGACCCCATCACGAGGCGAGACTGACACCAGACTGACCCCATCATGATGTGAGGCTGACACCAGACTGACCCCATCACGAGTAGAGGCTGACACCAGACTGACACCATCACGAGGCGAGACTGACACCAGACTGACCTCATCACGAGGCGAGGCTGACACCAGACTGACCCCATCACGAGGCGAGGCTGACACCAGACTGACCCCATCACGAGGCAAGGCTGACACCAGACTGACCCCATCACTAGGTGAGTCTGACACCAGACTGACACCATCACGAGGTGAGGCTGACACCAGACTGACCCTATCACGAGGCGAGGCTGACCCCAGACTGACCCCATCACGAGGCGAGGCTGACACCAGACTGAACCCATCACGGGGCGAGGCTGACACCAGACTGACCCCATCATGAGGCGAGGCAGACACCAGACTGACACCATCACGAGGCGAGGCTGACACCAGACTGACACCATCACGAGTCGAGACTGACACCAGACTGACCAAATCATGATGTGAGGCTGACTCCAGACTGACCCCAACACTAGGCGAGGCTGACACCAGACTAACCCCATCACGAGGCGAGGCTGACACCAGACTGACCGCATCACGAGGCGAGGCTGACACCAGACTGACACCATCATGATGTGAGGCTGACACCAGACTGACCCCATCACGAGGCGAGACTGACACCAGACTGACCCCATCTCGAGACGAGGCTGACACCAGACTGACACCATCATGATGTGAGGCTGACACCAGACTGACCTCATCACGAGGCGAGGCTGACACCAGACTGACACCATCACGAGGCGAGGCTGACACCAGACTGACACCATCATGATGTGAGGCTGACACCATACTGACCCCATCACGAGGCGAGGGTGACACCAGACTGACCCTATCACGAGGCGAGGCTTACACCAGACTGACCCCATCACGAGGCGAGGCTGACACCAGACTGACACCATTACGATGTGAGGCTGACACCAGACTGACCCCATCACGAGGCGAGGCTGACACCAGACTGACACCATCACGAGGCGAGGCTGACACCAGACTGACACCATCACGAGGCGAGGCTGACACCAGACTGACACCATCATGATGTGAGGCTGACACCAGACTGACCTCATCACGAGGCGGGGCTGACACCAGACGGACACCATCACGAGGCGAGACTGAAACCAGACTGACACCATCACGAGGCGAGGCTAACACCAGACTGACCCCATCACGAGGCGAGGCTGACACCAGACTGACACCATCATGATGTGAGGCTGACACCAGACTGACCCCATCACGAGGCGAGACTGACACCAGACTGACCCCATCTCGAGGCGAGGCTGACACCAGACTGACACCATCATGATGTGAGGCTGACAACAGACTGACCTCATCACGAGGCGAGGCTAACACCAGACTGACACCATCACGAGGCAAGGCTGACACCAGACTGACACCATCATGATGTGAGGCTGACACCATACTGACCCCATCACGAGGCGAGGGTGACACCAGACTGACCATATCACGAGGCGAGGCTTACACCAGACTGACCCCATCATGAGGCGAGGCTGACACCAGACTGACACCATTACGATGTGAGGCTGACACCAGACTGACCCCATCACGAGGCGAGGCTGACACCAGACTGACACCATCACGAGGCGAGGCTGACACCAGACTGACACCATCGCGAGGCGAGGCTGACACCTGACTGACACCATCACGAGGCGAGGCTGACACCAGACTGACCCCATCACGAGGCGAGACTGACACCAGACTGACCCCATCACGAGGCAAGGGTGACACCAGACTGACCCCATCACGAGGCGAGGCTGGCACCAGACTGACTCCATCACGAGGCGAGGCTGATACCAGACTGACACCATCATGATGTGAGAATGACACCAGACTGACCCCATCACGAGGCGAGGCTGACACCAGACTGACACCATAATGATGTGAGGCTGACACCAGACTGACCCCATCACGTGGTGAGGCTGACACCAGACTGACCCCATCACGAGGCGAGGCTGACACCAGCCTGACACCATCATGATGTGAGGCTGACACCAGACTGACCCCATCACGTGGTGAGGCTGACACCAGACTGACCCCATCACGAGGCGAGGCTGACACCAGCCTGACACCATCATGATGTGAGGCTGACACCAGACTGACCCCATCACGTGGAGAGGCTGACACCAGACTGACCCCATCACGAGGCGAGGCTGACACCAGACTGACCCCATCACGAGGCGAGGCTGACACCAGACTGACCCCATCACGAGGCGAGGCTGACACCAGACTGACCCCATCACGAGGCGAGGCTAACACCAGACTGTCACCATCATGATGTGAGGCTGACACCAGACTGACCCCATCACGAGGTGAGGCTGACACCAGACTGACCCCATCACGAGGTGAGGCTGACACCAGACTGACCCCATCACGAGGCGAGGCTGACACCAGACTGACACCATCATGATGTGAGGCTGACACCAGACTGACCCCATCACGAGGGAAGGCTGACACCAGACTGACACCATCATGATGTGAGGCTGACACCAGACTGACCTCATCACGAGGCGAGGCTGACACCAGACTGACCCCATCACGAGGTGAGGCTGACACCAGACTGACACCATCACGAGGCGAGGCTGACACCAGACTGACCCCATCACGAGGTGAGGCTGACACCAGACTGACACCATCACGAGGCGAGGCTGACACCAGACTGACACCATCACGAGGCGAGGCTGACACCAGACTGACCCCATCACGAGGCGAGACTGACACCAGACTGACCCCATCACGAGGCGAGGCTGACACCAGACTGACTCCATCACGGGGCGAGGCTGATACCAGACTGACCCCATCACGAAGCGAGGCTGACACCAGACTGACCCCATCACGAGGCGAGACTGACACCAGACTGACCCCATCATGATGTGAGGCTGATACCAGACTGACACCATCATGATGTGAGACTGACACCAGACTGACCCCATCACGAGGCGAGGCTGGCACCAGACTGACCCCATCACGAGGCGAGGCTGACACCAGACTGACCCCATCATGATGTGAGGCTGACACCAGACTGACCCCATCACGAGGCGAGGCTGACACCAGACTGACCCCATCACGAGGCGAGACTGACACCGGACTGACCCCATCACGAGGTGAGGCTGACACCAGACTGACACCATCATGATGTGAGGCTGACACCAGACTGACCCCATCACGAGGCGAGGCTGACGCCAGACTGACACCATCACGAGGCGATGCTGACACCAGACTGAAACCATCATGATGTGAGGCTGACACCAGACTGACCCCATCACGAGGCGAGACTGACACCAGACTGACCCCATCATGAGGCGAGACTGACACCAGACTGACCCCATCACGATGCGAGACTGACACCAGACTGACACCGTCACGAGGCGAGACTGACACCAGACTGAAGCCCCCTCACAAGGCGAGGCTGACACCAGACTGACCCCATTACGAGGCGAGGCTGACACCAGACTGACCCCATCACGAGGCAGGGCTGACACCAGACTGACCCCATCACGAGGCGAGGCTGACACCAGACTGACACCATCACGAGGCGAGGCTGACACCAGACTGACCCCATCACGAGGCGAGGCTAACACCAGACTGACACCATCATGATGTGAGGCTGACACCAGACTGACCCCATCACGAGGTGAGGCTGACACAAGACTGACCCCATCACGAGGCGAGGCTGACACCAGACTGACCCCATCACGAGGCGAGGCTGACACCAGACTGACCCCATCACGAGGCGAGGCTGACACCAGACTGACACCATCACGAGGCGAGGCTGACACCAGACTGACACCATCATGATGTGAGGCTGACATCAGACTGACCCCATCACGAGGCGAGACTGACACCGGACTGACCCCATCACGAGGTGAGGCTGACACCAGACTGACACCATCATGATGTGAGGCTGACACCAGACTGACCCCATCACGAGGTGAGGCTGACACCAGACTGACCCCATCACGAGGCGAGGCTGACACCAGACTGACCCCATCATGAGGCGAGGCTGACACTAGACTGACACCATCATGATGTGAGGCTGACACCAGACTGACCCCATCCTGAGGCGAGGCTGACACCAGACTGACACCATCATGATGTGAGGCTGAACCCAGACTGACCTCATCACGAGGCGAGACTGACACCAGACTGACCCCATCACGAGGCGAGACTGACACCAGACTGACCCCATCACGAGACGAGACTGACACCAGACTGACCCCATCACGAGGCGAGGCTGAAACCAGACTGACCCCGTCACGAGGCAAGGCTGACACCAGACTGACCCAATCACAAGGCGAGGCTGACACCAGACTGACACCATCACGAGGCGAGGCTGACACCAGACTGACCCCATCACGAGGCGAGACTGACACCAGACTGATCCCATCACGAGGCGAGGCTGACACCAGACTGACCCCATCACTAGGCGAGGCTGACACCATACTGACCCCATCATGAGGCGAGGCTGACACCAGACTGACACGATCACGAGGCGAGGCTGACACCAGACTGACCCCATCACGAGGCGAGACTGACACCAGACTGACCCCATCACGAGGCGAGACTGACACCAGACTGACCCCATCACGAGGCGAGGCTGAAACCAGACTGATCCCATCACGAGGCGAGGCTGACACCAGACTGACCCCATCACTAGGCGAGGCTGACACCAGACTGACCCCATCATGAGGCGAGGCTGACACCAGACTGACACGATCACGAGGCGAGGCTGACACCAGATTGACCCCATCACGAGGCGAGACTGACACCAGACTGACCCCATCACGAGGCGAGGCTGACACCAGACTGATCCCATCACGAGGCGAGGCTGACACCAGACTGACCCCATCACTAGGCGAGGCTGACACCAGACTGACCCCATCATGAGGCGAGGCTGACACCACACTGACACGATCACGAGGCAAGGCTGACACCAGACTGACACCATCATGATGTGAGGCTGACACCAGACTGACCCCATCACTAGGCGAGGCTGACACCAGACTGACCCCATGACGAGACGAGACTGAATCCAGACTGACCCCATCATGTTGTGAGACTGACACCAGACTGACCCCATCACGAGGCGAGGCTGACACCAGACTGACCCAATCACGAGGCGAGGCTGACACCAGACTGACCCCATCACGTTGCGAGACTGACACCGGACTGACCCCATCACGAGGCGAGGCTGACACCAGACTGACACCATCATGATGTGAGGCTGACACCAGACTGACCCCATCACGAGGCGATGCTGACACAAGTCTTACCCAATCACGAGGCGAGGCTGACACCAGACTGACACCATCACAAGGCGAAGCTGACACCTGATTGACACCATCATGATGTGAGGCTGACACCAGACTGACCCCGTCACGGAGCGAGGCTGACACCAGACTGACCCTATCACGAGGCGAGGCTTACACCAGACTGACCCCATCACGAGGCGAGGTTGACACCAGACTGACACCATTACGATGTGAGGCTGACACCAGACTGACCCCATCACGAGGCGAGGCTGACACCAGACTGACACCATCACGAGGCGAGGCTGACACCAGACTGACACCATCACGAGGCAAGGCTGACGCCAGACTGACCCCATCGCGAGGCGAGGCTTACACCTGACTGACACCATCACGATGTGAGGCTGACACCAGACTGACCCCATCACGAGGCGAGGCTGACACCAGACTGACCCCATCACGAGGCGAGGCTGACACCAGACTGACCCCATCACGAGGCGAGGCTGACAACAGACTGACCCCATCACGAGGCGAGGCTGACACCAGACTGACCCCATCACGAGGCGAGGCTGATACCAGACTGACACCATCATGATGTGAGACTGACACCAGACTGACCCCATCACGAGGCGAGGCTGACACCAGACTGACACCATAATGATGTGAGGCTGACACCAGACTGACCCCATCACGTGGTGAGGCTGACACCAGACTGACCCATTCACGAGGCGAGGCTGACACCAGCCTGACACCATAATGATGTGAGGCTGACACCAGACTGACCCCATCACGTGGTGAGGCTGACACCAGACTGACCCCATCACGAGGCGAGGCTGACACCAAACTGACCCCATCAAGAGGCGAGGCTGACACCAGACTGACCCCATCACGAGGCGAGGCTGACACCAGACTGACCCCATCACGAGGCGAGGCTGACACCAGACTGACCCCATCACGAGGCGAGGCTGACACCAGACTGACACCATCACGAGTAGAGACTGACACCAGACTGACACCATCACGAGGCGAGGCTTACACCAGACTGACACCATCATGATGTGAGGCTGACACCAGACTGACCTCATCACGAGGCGAGGCTAACACCAGACTGACCCCATCATGAGGCGAGGCTGACACCAGACTGTCACCATCATGATGTGAGGCTGACACCAGACTGACCCCATCACTAGGCGAGGCTGACACCAGACTGACCCCATCACGAGGCGAGGCTGACACCAGACTGACACCATCACGAGACGTGGCTGACACCAGACTGACCCCATCATGATGTGAGGCTGACACCAGACTGACCCCATCACTAGGCGAGGCTGACACCAGACTGACCCCATCACGAGGCGAGGCTGACACCAGACTGACCCCATCATGATGTGAGGCTGACACCAGACTGACCACATCACTAGGCGAGGCTGACACCAGACTGACCCCATCACGAGGCGAGGCTGACACCAGACTGACACCATCACGAGGCGTGGCTGACACCAGACTGACCCCATCACGAGGCGAGGCTGATACCAGACTGACACCATCATGATGTGAGACTGACACCAGACTGACCCCATCACGAGGCGAGGCTGACACCAGACTGACACCATAATGATGTGAGGCTGACACCAGACTGACCCCATCACGTGGTGAGGCTGACACCAGACTGACCCATTCACGAGACGAGGCTGACACCAGCCTGACACCATCATGATGTGAGGCTGACACCAGACTGACCCCATCACGTGGTGAGGCTGACACCAGACTGAAACCATCACGATGTGAGGCTGACACCAGACTTACCCCATCACGAGTCGAGGCTGACACCAGACTGACCCCATCACGAGGCGAGGCTGACACCAGACTGACACCATCACGAGTAGAGACTGACACCAGACTGTCACCATCATGATGTGAGGCTGACACCAGACTGACCCCATCACTAGGCGAGGCTGACACCAGACTGACCCCATAACGAGGCGAGGCTGACACCAGACTGACACCATCACGAGGCGAGGCTGACACCAGACTGATCCCATCATGATGTGAGGCTGACACTAGACTGACACCATCACTAGGCGAGACTGACACCAGACTGACCCCGTCACGAGGCGAGGCTGACACGAGACTGACCCCGTCATGGGGCGAGGCTGACACCAGACTGACCCCATCACGAGGCGAGGCTGACACCAGACTGACGCCATCACGAGGCGAGACTGACACAGGACTGACCCCATCACGGGGCGAGGCTGACACCAGACTGACCCCATCACGAGGCGAGGCTGACACCAGACTGACACCATCACGAGACGTGGCTGACACCAGACTGACCCCATCATGATGTGAGGCTGACACCAGACTGACCCCATCACTAGGCGAGGCTGACACCAGACTGACCCCATCACGAGGCGAGGCTGACACCAGACTGACCCCATCATGATGTGATGCTGACACCAGACTGACCACATCACTAGGTGAGGCTGACACCAGACTGACCCCATCACGAGGCGAGGCTGACACCAGACTGACACCATCACGAGGCGTGGCTGACACCAGACTGACCCCATCACGAGGCGAGGCTGATACCAGACTGACACCATCATGATGTGAAACTGACACCAGACTGACCCCATCACGAGGCGAGGCTGACACCAGACTGACACCATAATGATGTGAGGCTGACACCAGACTGACCCCATCACGTGGTGAGGCTGACACCAGACTGACCCATTCACGAGGCGAGGCTGACACCAGCCTGACACCATCATGATGTGAGGCTGACACCAGACTGACCCCATCACGTGGTGAGGCTGACACCAGACTGACCCCATCACGAGGCGAGGCTGACACCAAACTGACCCCATCAAGAGGCGAGGCTGACACCAGACTTACCCCATCACGAGGCGAGGCTAACACCAAACTGACCCCATCAAGAGGCGAGGCTGACACCAGACTGACCCCATCACGAGTCGAGGCTGACACCAGACTGACCCCATCACGAGGCGAGGCTGACACCAGACTGACACCATCACGAGTAGAGACTGACACCAGACTGACACCATCACGAGGCGAGGCTGACACCAGACTGACACCATCATGATGTGAGGCTGACACCAGACTGACCTCATCACGAGGCGAGGCTAACACCAGACTGACCCTATCACGAGGCGAGGCTGACACCAGACTGTCACCATCATGATGTGAGGCTGACACCAGACTGACCCCATCACTAGGCGAGGCTGACACCAGACTGACCCCATAACGAGGCGAGGCTGACACCAGACTGACACCATCACGAGGCGAGGCTGACACCAGACTGACCCCATCATGATGTGAGGCTGACACTAGACTGACACCATCACTAGGCGAGACTGACACCAGACTGACCCCGTCACGAGGCGAGGCTGACACCAGACTGACCCCGTCACGGGGCGAGGCTGACACCAGACTGACCCCATCACGAGGCGAGGCTGACACCAGACTGACGCCATCACGACGCGAGACTGACAAAGGACTGACCCCATCACGGGGCGAGGCTGACACCAGACTGACCCCATCACGAGGCGAGGCTGACACCAGACTGACCCCATCACGAAGCGAGGCTGACACCAGACTGACCCCATCACGAGGCGAGGCAGACACCAGACTGACCCCATCACGAAGCGAGGCTGACACCAGACTGACACCATCACAAGGCGAAGCTGACACAAGATTGACACCATCATGATGTGAGGCTGACACCAGACTGACCCCGTCACGGGGCGAGGCTGACACCAGACTGACCCCATCACGGGGCGAGGCTGACACCAGACTGACCCCATCAAGAGGCGAGGCTGACACCAGACTGACCCCATCACGAGGCGAGGCTGACACAAGACTGACCCCATCACGAGGCGAGACTGACACAGGACTGAACCCATCATGATGTGAGGCTGACACCAGACTGACCCCATCACTAGGCGAGGCTGACACCAGACTGACCCCATCACGAGGCGAGGCTGACACCAGACTGACCCCATCATGATGTGAGGCTGACACCAGACTGACCACATCACTAGGCGAGGCTGACACCAGACTGACCCCATCACGAGGCGAGGCTGACACCAGACTGACACCATCACGAGGCGAGGCTGACACCAGTCTGACCCCATCACGAGGCTTGGCTGACTCCAGACTGACCCCATCACTAGGCGAGGCTGACACCAGACTGACCCCATCACTAGGCGAGGCTGACACCAGACTGACCCCATCACGAGGCAAGGCTGACACCAGACTGACCCCATCACGAGGCGAGGCTGACACCAGACTGACCCCATCACGAAGCGAGGCTGACACCAGACTGACACCATCACGAGGCGAAGCTGACACAAGATTGACACCATCATGATGTGAGGCTGACACCAGACTGACCCCGTCACGGGGCGAGGCTGACACCAGACTGACCCCATCACGGGGCGAGGCTGACACCAGACTGACCCCATCACGAGACGAGACTGACACCAGACTGACCCCATCACGAGACGAGACTGACACCAGACTGACCCCATCAAGAGGCGAGGCTGACACCAGACTGACGCCATCACGAGGCGAGACTGACACAGGACTGAACCCATCACGGGGCGAGGCTGACACCAGACTGACCCCATCATGAGGCGAGGCTGACACCAGACTGACACCATCACGAGACGTGGCTGACACCAGACTGACCCCATCATGATGTGAGGCTGACACCAGACTGACCCCATCACTAGGCGAGGCTGACACCAGACTGACCCCATCACGAGGCGAGGCTGACACCAGACTGACCCCATCATGATGTGAGGCTGACACCAGACTGACCACATCACTAGGCGAGGCTGACACCAGACTGACCCCATCACGAGGCGAGGCTGACACCAGACTGACACCATCACGAGGCGAGGCTGACACCAGTCTGACCCCATCACGAGGCGAGGCTGACACCAGACTGACCCCATCACTAGGCGAGGCTGACACCAGACTGACCCCATCACTAGGCGAGGCTGACACCAGACTGACCCCATCACGAGGCGAGGCTGACACCAGTCTGACCCCATCACTAGGCGAGGCTGACACCAGACTGACCCCATCACTAGGCGAGGCTGACACCAGACTGACCCCATCACGAGGCGAGGCTGACACCAGACTGACCCCATCACGAGGCGAGGCTGACACCAGACTGACCCCATCACGAGGCGAGGCTGACACCAGACTGACCCCATCACGAAGCGAGGCTGACACCAGACTGACACCATCACAAGGCGAAGCTGACACAAGATTGACACCATCATGATGTGAGGCTGACACCAGACTGACCCCGTCACGGGCCGAGGCTGACACCAGACTGACCCCATCACGGGGCGAGGCTGACACCAGACTGACCCCATCACGAGACGAGACTGACACCAGACTGACCCCATCACTAGGCGAGGCTGACACCAGACTGACCCCATCATGAGGCGAGGCTGACACCAGACTGACACGATCACGAGGCAAGGCTGACACCAGACTGACCCCATCACGAGGCGAGACTGACACCAGACTGACCCCATCACGAGGCGAGGCTGACACCAGACTGATCCCATCACGAGGCGAGGCTGACACCAGACTGACCCCATCACTAGGCGAGGCTGACACCAGTCTGACCCCATCATGAGGCGAGGCTGACACCAGACTGACACGATCACGAGGCGAGGCTGACACCAGACTGACCCCATCACTAGGCGAGGCTGACACCAGACTGACGCCATGACGAGGCGAGACTGACTCCAGACTGACCCCATCATGTTGTGAGACTGACACCAGACTGACCCCATCACGAGGCGAGGCTGACACCAGACTGATCCCATCACGAGGCGAGGCTGACACCAGACTGACCCATTCACGAGGCGAGGCTGACACCAGCCTGACACCATCATGATGTGAGGCTGACACCAGACTGACCCCATCACGTGGTGAGGCTGACACCAGACTGACCCCATCACGAGGCGAGGCTGACACCAGACTGACACCATCACGAGGCGAGGCTGACACCAGACTGACCCCATCATGATGTGAGGCTGACACTAGACTGACACCATCACTAGGCGAGTCTGACACCAGACTGACGCCATCACGAGGCGAGACTGACACAGGACTGAACCCATCACGGGGCGAGGCTGACACCAGACTGACCCCATCATGAGGCGAGGCTGACACCAGACTGACACCATCACGAGACGTGGCTGACACCAGACTGACCCCATCATGATGTGAGGCTGACACCAGACTGACCCCATCACTAGGCGAGGCTGACACCAGACTGACCCCATCACGAGGCGAGGCTGACACCAGACTGACCCCATCATGATGTGAGGCTGACACCAGACTGACCACATCACTAGGCGAGGCTGACACCAGACTGACCCCATCACGAGGCGAGGCTGACACCAGACTGACACCATCACGAGGCGAGGCTGACACCAGTCTGACCCCATCACGAGGCGAGGCTGACACCAGACTGACCCCATCACTAGGCGAGGCTGACACCAGACTGACCCCATCACTAGGCGAGGCTGACACCAGACTGACACCATCACGAGGCGAGGCTGACACCAGTCTGACCCCATCACGAGGCGAGACTGACACCAGACTGACCCCATCACTAGGCGAGGCTGACACCAGACTGACCCCATCATGAGGCGAGGCTGACACCAGACTGACACGATCACGAGGCAAGGCTGACACCAGACTGACCCCATCACGAGGCGAGACTGACACCAGACTGACCCCATCACGAGGCGAGGCTGACACCAGACTGATCCCATCACGAGGCGAGGCTGACACCAGACTGACCCCATCACTAGGCGAGGCTGACACCAGTCTGACCCCATCATGAGGCGAGGCTGACACCAGACTGACACGATCACGAGGCGAGGCTGACACCAGACTGACCCCATCACTAGGCGAGGCTGACACCAGACTGACGCCATGACGAGGCGAGACTGACTCCAGACTGACCCCATCATGTTGTGAGACTGACACCAGACTGACCCCATCACGAGGCGAGGCTGACACCAGACTGATCCCATCACGAGGCGAGGCTGACACCAGACTGACCCATTCACGAGGCGAGGCTGACACCAGCCTGACACCATCATGATGTGAGGCTGACACCAGACTGACCCCATCACGTGGTGAGGCTGACACCAGACTGACCCCATCACGAGGCGAGGCTGACACCAGACTGACACCATCACGAGGCGAGGCTGACACCAGACTGACCCCATCATGATGTGAGGCTGACACTAGACTGACACCATCACTAGGCGAGTCTGACACCAGACTGACGCCATCACGAGGCGAGACTGACACAGGACTGAACCCATCACGGGGCGAGGCTGACACCAGACTGACCCCATCATGAGGCGAGGCTGACACCAGACTGACACCATCACGAGACGTGGCTGACACCAGACTGACCCCATCATGATGTGAGGCTGACACCAGACTGACCCCATCACTAGGCGAGGCTGACACCAGACTGACCCCATCACGAGGCGAGGCTGACACCAGACTGACCCCATCATGATGTGAGGCTGACACCAGACTGACCACATCACTAGGCGAGGCTGACACCAGACTGACCCCATCACGAGGCGAGGCTGACACCAGACTGACACCATCACGAGGCGAGGCTGACACCAGTCTGACCCCATCACGAGGCGAGGCTGACACCAGACTGACCCCATCACTAGGCGAGGCTGACACCAGACTGACCCCATCACTAGGCGAGGCTGACACCAGACTGACCCCATCACGAGGCGAGGCTGACACCAGTCTGACCCCATCACTAGGCGAGGCTGACACCAGACTGACCCCATCACTAGGCGAGGCTGACACCAGACTGACCCCATCACGAGGCGAGGCTGACACCAGACTGACCCCATCACGAGGCGAGGCTGACACCAGACTGACCCCATCACGAGGCGAGGCTGACACCAGACTGACCCCATCACGAAGCGAGGCTGACACCAGACTGACACCATCACAAGGCGAAGCTGACACAAGATTGACACCATCATGATGTGAGGCTGACACCAGACTGACCCCGTCACGGGCCGAGGCTGACACCAGACTGACCCCATCACGGGGCGAGGCTGACACCAGACTGACCCCATCACGAGACGAGACTGACACCAGACTGACCCAATCACAAGGCGAGGCTGACACCAGACTGACTCCATCACGAAGCGAGGCTGACACCAGACTTACCCCATCACGGGGCGAGGCTGACACCAGACTAACCCCATCACGAGGCGAGACTGACACCAGACTGACCCCATCACGAGGCGATGCTGACACCAGACTGACCCCATCACGAGGCGAGACTGACACCAGACTGACCCCATCACAAGGCGAGACTGACACCAGACTGACCCCATCACGAGGCGAGGCTGACACCAGACTGATCCCATCACGAGGCGAGGCTGACACCAGACTGACCCCATCACTAGGCGAGGCTGACACCAGACTGACCCCATCATGAGGCGAGGCTGACACCAGACTGACACGATCACGAGGCAAGGCTGACACCAGACTGACCCCATCACGAGGCGAGACTGACACCAGACTGACCCCATCACGAGGCGAGGCTGACACCAGACTGATCCGATCACGAGGCGAGGCTGACACCAGACTGACCCCATCACTAGGCGAGGCTGACACCAGACTGACCCCATCATGAGGCGAGGCTGACACCAGACTGACACGATCACGAGGCGAGGCTGACACCAGACTGACCCCATCACTAGGCGAGGCTGACACCAGACTGACGCCATGACGAGGCGAGACTGACTCCAGACTGACCCCATCATGTTGTGAGACTGACACCAGACTGACCCCATCACGAGGCGAGGCTGACACCAGACTGATCCCATCACGAGGCGAGGCTGACACCAGACTGACCCATTCACGAGGCGAGGCTGACACCAGCCTGACACCATCATGATGTGAGGCTGACACCAGACTGACCCCATCACGTGGTGAGGCTGACACCAGACTGACCCCATCACGAGGCGAGGCTGACACCAGACTGACACCATCACGAGGCGAGGCTGACACCAGACTGACCCCATCATGATGTGAGGCTGACACTAGACTGACACCATCACTAGGCGAGTCTGACACCAGACTGACCCCGTCACGAGGCGAGGCTGACACTAGACTGACCCCATCACGAGGCGAGGCTGACACAAGATTGACACCATCATGATGTGAGGCTGACACCAGACTGACCCCGTCACGGGGCGAGGCTGACACCAGACTGACCCCATCACGGGGCGAGGCTGACACCAGACTGACCCCATCACGAGACGAGACTGACACCAGACTGACCCAATCACAAGGCGAGGCTGACACCAGACTGACTCCATCACGAAGCGAGGCTGACACCAGACTTACCCCATCACGGGGCGAGGCTGACACCAGACTAACCCCATCACGAGGCGAGACTGACACCAGACTGACACCATCACAAGGCGAAGCTGACACAAGATTGACACCATCATGATGTGAGGCTGACACCAGACTGACCCCGTCACGGGGCGAGGCTGACACCAGACTGACCCCATCACGGGGCGAGGCTGACACCAGACTGACCCCATCACGAGACGAGACTGACACCAGACTGACCCAATCACAAGGCGAGGCTGACACCAGACTGACTCCATCACGAAGCGAGACTGACACCAGACTGACCCCATCACGAGGCGATGCTGACACCAGACTGACCCCATCACGAGGCGAGACTGACACCAGACTGACCCCATCACAAGGCGAGACTGACACCAGACTGACCCCATCACGGGGCGAGGCTGACACCAGACTAACCCCATCACGAGGCGAGACTGACACCAGACTGACCCCATCACGAGGCGATGCTGACACCAGACTGACCCCATCACGAGGCGAGACTGACACCAGACTGAACCCATCACAAGGCGAGACTGACACCAGACTGACCCCATCACGAGGCGAGGCTGACACCAGACTGACCCCATCACGAGGCGAGGCTGACACCAGACTGACCCCATCATGAGGCGAGGCTGACACCAGACTGACACGATCACGAGGCGAGGCTGACACCAGACTGACACCATCATGATGTGAGGCTGACACCAGACTGACCCCATCACTAGGCGAGGCTGACACCAGACTGACCCCATGACGAGGCGAGACTGACTCCAGACTTACCCCATCATGTTGTGAGACTGACACCAGACTGACCCCATCACGAGGCGAGGCTGACACCAGACTGACACCATTACGATGTGAGGCTGACACCAGACTGACCCCATCACGAGGCGAGGCTGACACCAGACTGACCCCATCACGAGGCGAGACTGACACCGGACTGACCCCATCACGAGGCGATGCTGACACCAGACTGACCCCATCACGAGGCGAGACTGACACCAGACTGAACCCATCACAAGGCGAGACTGACACCAGACTGACCCCATCACGAGGCGAGGCTGACACCAGACTGACCCCATCACGAGGCGAGGCTGACACCAGACTGACCCCATCATGAGGCGAGGCTGACACCAGACTGACACGATCACGAGGCGAGGCTGACACCAGACTGACACCATCATGATGTGAGGCTGACACCAGACTGACCCCATCACTAGGCGAGGCTGACACCAGACTGACCCCATGACGAGACGAGACTGACTCCAGACTTACCCCATCATGTTGTGAGACTGACACCAGACTGACCCCATCACGAGGCGAGGCTGACACCAGACTGACCCAATCACGAGGCGAGGCTGACACCAGACTGACCCCATCACGAGGCGAGACTGACACCGGACTGACCCCATCACGAGGCGAGACTGACACCAGACTGACACCATCATGATGTGAGGCTGACACCAGACTGACCCCATCACGAGGCGATGCTGACACCAGTCTTACCCAATCACGAGGCGAGGCTGACACCAGACTGACACCATCACAAGGCGAAGCTGACACCAGATTGACACCATCATGATGTGAGGCTGACACCAGACTGACCCCGTCACGGAGCGAGGCTGACACCAGACTGACCCTATCACGAGGCGAGGCTTACACCAGACTGACCCCATCACGAGGCGAGGTTGACACCAGACTGACACCATTACGATGTGAGGCTGACACCAGACTGACCCCATCACGAGGCGAGGCTGACACCAGACTGACACCATCACGAGGCGAGGCTGACACCAGACTGACACCATCACGATGCAAGGCTGATGCCAGACTGACCCCATCGCGAGGCGAGGCTGACACCTGACTGACACCATCACGATGTGAGGCTGACACCAGACTGACCACATCACGAGGCGAGGCTGACACCAGACTGACCCCATCACGAGGCGAGGCTGACACCAGACTGACCCCATCACGAGGCGAGACTGACACCAGACTGACCCCATCACAAGGCGAGACTGACACCAGACTGACCCCATCACGGGGCGAGGCTGACACCAGACTAACCCCATCACGAGGCGAGACTGACACCAGACTGACCCCATCACGAGGCGATGCTGACACCAGACTGACCCCATCACGAGGCGAGACTGACACCAGACTGAACCCATCACAAGGCGAGACTGACACCAGACTGACCCCATCACGAGGCGAGGCTGACACCAGACTGACCCCATCACGAGGCGAGGCTGACACCAGACTGACCCCATCATGAGGCGAGGCTGACACCAGACTGACACGATCACGAGGCGAGGCTGACACCAGACTGACACCATCATGATGTGAGGCTGACACCAGACTGACCCCATCACTAGGCGAGGCTGACACCAGACTGACCCCATGACGAGGCGAGACTGACTCCAGACTTACCCCATCATGTTGTGAGACTGACACCAGACTGACCCCATCACGAGGCGAGGCTGACACCAGACTGACCCAATCACGAGGCGAGGCTGACACCAGACTGACCCCATCACGAGGCGAGACTGACACCGGACTGACCCCATCACGAGGCGAGACTGACACCAGACTGACACCATCATGATGTGAGGCTGACACCAGACTGACCCCATCACGAGGCGATGCTGACACCAGTCTTACCCAATCACGAGGCGAGGCTGACACCAGACTGACACCATCACAAGGCGAAGCTGACACCAGATTGACACCATCATGATGTGAGGCTGACACCAGACTGACCCCGTCACGGAGCGAGGCTGACACCAGACTGACCCTATCACGAGGCGAGGCTTACACCAGACTGACCCCATCACGAGGCGAGGTTGACACCAGACTGACACCATTACGATGTGAGGCTGACACCAGACTGACCCCATCACGAGGCGAGGCTGACACCAGACTGACACCATCACGAGGCGAGGCTGACACCAGACTGACACCATCACGATGCAAGGCTGATGCCAGACTGACCCCATCGCGAGGCGAGGCTGACACCTGACTGACACCATCACGATGTGAGGCTGACACCAGACTGACCACATCACGAGGCGAGGCTGACACCAGACTGACCCCATCACGAGGCGAGGCTGACACCAGACTGACCCCATCACGAGGCGAGGCTGACACCAGACTGACCCCATCACGAGGCGAGGCTGACACCAGACTGACCCCATCACGAGGCGAGGCTGATACCAGACTGACACCATCATGATGTGAGGCTGACACCAGACTAACCCCATCACGAGGCGAGGCTGACACCAGACTGACACCATAATGATGTGAGGCTGACACCAGACTGACCCCATCACGTGGTGAGGCTGACACCAGAATGACCCATTCACGAGGCGATGCTGACACCAGCCTGACACCATCATGATGTGAGGCTGACACCAGACTGACCCCATCACGTGGTGAGGCTGACACCAGACTGACCCCATCACGAGGCGAGGCTGAAACCAAACTGACCCCTGTCTTGGAAATTCGCTTTAACGAATTTCTCCTTACCGTGAGTACTCGCAGTTGGATGCGCAGAAATCCCCCATAAAGCTGTGCGAATCTCGCTTACCACGACTGCAGCCAAACTACACGATTCCTGCCCATCCAAATACTTTGGTTCTGTTGAATTTGTGGGTGATGGAGCTCCGTTACCCTAGAATGATCACACGACACTCTAAGGCTGGTTGCAATCCACATAAGGGCCGGCTTTAGGCTCAGCTCTCTGTTTTTATTAAAAATACACACACGCCCCCCACATGAATAAAGTCAATCCCTCCCACCGAACAATACAATGGGGATTGCCTATACAGAGGATATACATTCCAATTGGAGCATAGCCTTTGCTATTATCTATCACTGGTCCTCCCCCATGAACCTTCTGAGGTCAGCAGACTTCCTCCCCTTCCCCCCTATGAGCCATCTGAGGTCATATTTCCTGTCCTACTAGCTTCTATTGGTATGTAAAATTCTCTGCACAAGCACTCCCTAAAAATATCAGTCTGTACCTGGATGGGCCCGATACGATCTTTATTAAAACACATCCATCCAAGATACAGTTTCAAGTTGGTAATGGGTTGTAAGATATGCATAAGCCTACACGTGGAGTTCACACCGCTTGCGCATTGCGTTATGAAGCCCATGTGGTACCATGCTGCTGATATGTGGATACAGGCCCACGGTCTACTGACAGCAGCATTCGCATGGAATGCCGTGGTGGTATACACGCCGGTCTATAAGCGCAGATCTGCCATCTCATCCATTACCAAGCCGAGTACTGTAATACATACATTGTACATGCGCATGGCCCAATTGCAGCCTTCAGAGCTTTAATTAAGCCACACGAGAGACATATGAATAACACGAATACATGACACATTTAAAGTTCGACCAACAATACAAAATTTCCATGACATTCCCTCCTGTTTTATCATATTCTCCTCGTGTCCCTTCTTGATCTTCTTCAGCTTGATGGGTGTAGTCTCAAACTTCAAAGAGTTCCTGTAGTTGTCCCTGAGAATAAAGCTCCATGGGGTACCTGAAACAACAAGACCCGACGCAGACTCGACGCAAACAGGCTTGATTGAAGCGATGATCCTCAAGAGCGTTGGAACCTTCACTACAGGAAGGCTCTTGCAAAAACCACAAACAGACTTGTGGTATGAATAAAGCTTGTGATCCCACGGTGGTCTGGGGAGATCCAGCAACAGATTCTCAAATTGCCCCTGCAGACGGGGCCACACAAGGCTGGTCTCGACCCAGACAGTTTTCCAAATCGCAGACACAAACCATGATGAGGCTTGAAGCTTGCTTGAAGGTCTTGGAGAATGTGGTCTTCAGAGAGATAAATTAGAGGGAAGCCAGGACGTAATCTGTAGAGAAGGTGGATGGTTGGTGAGGTTTTCCTCCGATCAGTGGTTGGAGTGGGATCCCAGGAGCGGGCATGGAGATGTGGTCGTCTGCCCGAGCTTGGTTTACACGGTCGATGAGGCAACAGGAACATCTCACCGCGGCATATAAAAGGCAGATGAAAAAGAGAAGCATCAGGATATACACTCCCACTTCCTTCAATCAAGATCCGATGGAGAACAGGAAATCTCCCAATCCTCCCAAACCCTTGAACGGATTCCAACCCTCACTAGCTATAGCTCTAGCTTTTCCCTGTAGTTCACTAACTTTGTCCATATGGGCCTGGACCTTGTCATCGGTGTCTTCTATCCAAGTACAACAATCCTCTCCGATGAACTCACAGAACCCCCCTTTGGCGGCTAAAAGATAATCAAGGGCCATCTTCTCCTGAAGCACTAAAATTCCCATCTGCCGTTGTTCTTGGGCAATTTCTCTGACAGCCTCTACGGTCTCGTTAAACATACTATCCACGATGACAGAAAAATTGTTCAGGCGCTTCATAAGTTCTATTCCCCATCCTGTCCATGAGGGGAACCAAGCCCATGCCTGGTCGCCCTCAGAGAACAGTTCCCTGCGAACTCTCCCTGCCATCCTTACCTTCTTGTGGACCATCAATTCTTCATGGTCCATCACTACATAGGATGCGGGGACTAGCTTTATGAGGGCACACGAACCTTTCGCGTTCTGGGGAAATGTTCTATAGGCTGCCGAACCACACAGAAAATAGTATGGACCTGTCAGAGCAGAACAGGAGGAGTTCCTCGTTCGGCCTCTGGTACTGAGCAACAGTTGCACAGACTGGGGGATTGCTCCCTCAGTCTGCACATCACATCCGTCCTTCCAACACACGTGGTCTGGTCGGTCAGTGTGGTTACTCAGAAAGGAAGTCTGGTTAGTCAGATTGACAGTTATACCTCCCTCGCAGGTGGTAGTCCCAACAAACTTGTTACCTGTGCCAAAGCTGATGTTAAAGCACACCTGAGGGCTGCCTAGCTGCCCAGTTACCCATAATGGACTGGTGAGGGCCCTACAGGAGCTAGAGCTAATATTGGTGCTGAAACTGATGTTACCTGCTAAAAATGTGTCATTAAGTTCTACCGATAAATGTCTACGTGGGGGCTGACCAGGGGTCCCTTGCTTTTTCATGCCGACGCGGATGTCATATAGGGCATGAACAGCGGCCATTGCGGACATGTGATGACTGGGTGGGGGCTTAGAGCATACCCAACAGTTGGTTTTGTTGGCGGTTCTGGCTAAACGTAGGTGCATTTTAAATAAAAGGTTGGGGTATCTGCCATCTTTTCCTCCGTTCACACACATGTAAGACATACAAACAAAAAGAAAAAGGAAAATGACACCCCTCATTCTCTGGTGTAGCTGAGAAGCTTCTTGTAGTGGCTTGCGTGCACCCAGTTGTCTCGTCCCTCGAGCTTGAGTGAGGTAGGTGTCGTCAGCTGGACTTGGTATGGTCCGGTGAACCGTGGCTCGAGTCCGGTTCTTTGATGTTTCTTTAGGACGACCCAATCACCTGGCTCAATAGAAAGAACACCTGTTATTGTATTTGGATCGGGGAGCGATTCGCGAACCCGATGGTGTATCTTCTGCAGCTCCCGTTGCAGAGATTGCACATAACCTGTAAGCTGTGAATGCAAAGACGACAACTGTTGAGGAAAGTACAACCCTGTTTTGGGAGGTCCCCCAAACAACACCTCGTAGGGTGACAGCCCATGTGGTTGCCGAGGGGCATTCCGGATGGAATAGAGGGCAATGGGGAGACACTCAGGCCAAGGTTTTTGGGTATCGGAAGACGTTCAACCTTACCGCTACTCTCGGGGTGATACGGGGTGTGTCGCCGCTGACTCCAGTTCCACCAAAGAAATGCAGTCGTGTCCTTTGGAAGAGAGATTAGTAGTGGACAAAGAAGACATGTTAGCAGAAGAGGTGTTAGTATTGTTAGTCGTGTTGCAAAATTCAGCACTGTCATTGCTGTCCTCCCCCCCCTTCTCATCTTCCGACACAGGAAGAAGAGAAGCTGGGTTAAGAATAGTGCATCGTTTGATAGTGAGGTTAGTAGGGGTTAGGAGGGTTTTCCCCTGAGAGGGGTACCTTGCCTTGGATGTCCTGTTTTCGCAGGACCGTTCTTGCTGCACCGGTGTCAGTGAGGCAAGGGAGGGGATATTTTAATTCCTCTAGAAAAAGATGGATCTGGGCCGACACCGATTTGTCAACTTCCTATGAGAATTCATAGGAGTTACTTACCATGGTGGTCATAGGGGCGGAGGACTCATCAGGAATGAACTGCCACCGACCTTTAGGTAATTGGGGACAGCTCCTCCTCATGTGCCCCGTTTGGTGGCACTGGAAGCACCTGGGTGGGGGCCTATCCTTCCTGTGACCCAGATCCCTTGGTTTTTCGTGTGGGGTCTGGGACATAAGAACTTTGGCCTTGTCTTGTTTTCTTCTATCCATTTCCCTCTCTATTGCCGCAAGAGTGGAAAGGATAGCAGGGATAGACATCTCATTATATTCGGGTCGGGCCAGAACCAGCCTTTCCCGAATTTTAGTATCGATGCCTTCCAAAAATTTGGCCCGCAACAGAATGTGCGTCGCGGTCACCTTTACCCCTTCAGTTGGAGCATCAGGTCCAACTTCCAGATCTGCATCCAGTGCCGTCTGCTTGAGACGGCGCCAGAAGCAGGCGCTTTCCTCATTAGGACCCTGGGTGAGCTTCATCATGTCCGTAGTAGAGGTAGCACCATACATTTCTGGAAGCTTTGCCTTTAGCTGTGTACAGAACTCTTTGCCCCCTGAAGTCATCTCCTCATGCGTGGTTATAGAGCACCCTGCAATCACTGTACTGGCCACTTCCATGCCCACCTTTGCCCGTAGGATCTGTGCACAATCTGACCCGCTCATACCATAGCTGAACTGGTTTTGTCCAAACATTCGAGCAAATCCTCTCGGATTGACTCGATAGTCCGGGAGCTCAGCCAGAATAGTGCGGATCTCTGCCGGGGTGAAGGGGACATGCCAAACTACCCGTTCCCCTAAAGTCCGTTCCCCCCGTGCATTGGGAGGACCTTCAAATTGCTGCACCCTGACTGGATAGGCCTCGGTCCGGGAAGAGTGCAAGGGCTGACCCAGCATCATCGGTGGGCTTAGATTAACCACCTCGCTTACTGCACCTTCAGGTTTGAGGTCCCTCAGATCAGGGTATAGCTGGGGGGCAGGGGTCTGATCAGTGGTTCGTAGCGCTTTGATGCAATCCGCCCTGTTTTTTAACCGGGTGTCTATTCCCCTTGATTCACAGATAGTCTGCAAATCGGTTGTTGAGAAGGCTTCATAGTTGGAAACAGAAGGAGCTGGGGTGAAGCAGGGAGAAGGGAGAGGTAGAGGCAGAGGCTGAGGCATAGAGACAGAAGACACAGAAGGTATGTCAAGAGTGACGTCACTAACAGAAGAGACAGGTGCAGTTATACTTATCTCAGCCACTGTTGGTTGTTGGGGAACCCCAGCAGACCCTGATCCTGCCTGCCTTAGTAGAGTCAGCCCTGAAAGAGCTTCTTCCACCTCTGACACTGGATCCTCCTGTTTTATTCCCTCTGGAGGCCAGGTATACATCACCTGGTTCTTCCGGACAGACACCAGTTTATGTATGCCCTGCCTCCCTAATTGGATTGACCTGTGAAGCCATAGCTGTGCGATCTCTAGTTCTGACGCCTGCATCCGTGGTTCAAATTCAGAGATGAATTTTTCCCACCTCCATGCGTCAAATGTACCTTCCCGGGGAATTTCCCATCTGGTACCCTTCGACCATTTATTCCACCTTTTGAGGGGTTCTGTAGACTTCCCCCCCAAACTCACCTTCATCAGTTGTGCAGCTGTCCTTACCCTGAAGAGGGCTGGTTCCCCCTCTCTCTTCATGGACTGACTACTGCCCATCGTGACTAGTCACTGGTATATATCCCGCGTCCGGGTACCTGTTTACCCCCTGGAGCACTCGGTGGGATCCTACCGAGAGGCCTGATTCCACCACTTTCCCAGCACAGCGTAATTTATGTGATACTTATCGATCACCCGAAGCGCATCAAGTGGCGGTCAGACTGAGAGCACACCTCCCACTCCCACAGCGCAATTTGTGTGATCCTGACCACCCGAAGTGTTTGTGGTGACCAGGACTTCCCTGGACCGCCCACTCGCACAGCGTAATTTATGTGGTTCTCATCACCCACTGTGTTTGGCAGGCCACACAGCACAATGATGAAAGTGGCTTTTCTCTCCCTACACACAGTAGCTAACACAAGTCAAAACAAAAAGAGGGGTTCTTGGATGTTACTTAGGGGTCACTGGTTGGGCAGAAACCTGCTAACTGACCTTTAGGAAATTTGTGTAAAGAAAAAAAAACTTTCCTAATACACACAGAAAAACCCTTTTTCAACCTGAAAAACTGTTAAAAAGGACAAAGTGGATCCTTATGAAAAACACGGGACGTTTCACAGTAAAACAATTACACAGAGGTAAACCGAAAAACTGCGCCAAAAGTAACCTTGTTGCTGACGCAAAAATCACTCCTATCAGCACCGCTAAACGATCCACGTTATACACGCAATCTTTACTGCAACCACCTAGAACCGTTTACACAAAAAGTCTGCTGGACGTGAAACACGCGACACAGCAGCTTAAAACAAACCCGCTTTACAATAAGGAACTACTTTTAACAGGAAAAACACAAGAAAAACATAATCACTATACAAGAAATCTATGTGCAAAAACCCAGACTTCACCGCGCTCATTAAATGTGGAACACGTGAAGGGAAAACTCGCTTAATACACTTTAAATTGGCTGGCAATACGCAAATTTAAAGCTAAAAGCAAACAAATGAAACTGTAAAAAATTTGGATTAAAAAAACACAATATGGGTCAAATGCATATAGGAAACTTCATGCACATTGCATAGAGATTACTGCACATTTGGTAGCCAACAAAATGGCCACCAAACAAAAGGAGTCCATGTGGTTTAGTCAAGAAAATGACCCCCCACAGAGGAGCACATGGCAGATACTAGAATGACCCCCCACAGAGGAGCACATGGCAGATACTAGAATGACCCCCCACAGAGGAGCACACGGCAGACTCTAGCCTCAAAATTGCCTCTTACATAAAACAGACTTTTAGACAGAACATACACTGGACAATTACACAACAATATGAAGCACACATACAACACAATTTGGGCACAATCACAGAACGGACATAAAACACCAACATATCACACTAACATGCACATGTAACAGAAAGGACCCCCTGCTGCATGCTTGCTGGGAGCAGTAGTACACATTGTACAGATCACATACACACAGAGATCTTACAACAGTTAACAATTAACCTAAGCCTTTCAGCACTGTAATAATTACCTCACGTGGAGGGGGGTAAAGCAATCACCACAGTACCTACAGCCCACAAATACTTACCTAACACTATGCAACAACCTTTACCCACTAAAACATATACCCGTTTAATTTTTGGTTTTAAGATTTTTAAACTTGACCAAATCCAGCCAACCAAACCCACCCCCCCTGCTGCTCTCAGCAGAGACAAACCCTCGTCTTTTCACCCACAAATCAAGAGTTTAGGACAAAAAATGAGGTCCTTACCAAGCGGTATTTCTTGTTAGCTAACAGAGAGCGAAATCAGCCACACGAACACGCAAAAAGCGATCCTCTTAATGGCAGAGAGACCTGAAATGTGCCGGCATACTTTTTGCTAGTTCATGATGGCCATTCCCCCCTCGTTCTAGGTTAGCTACGCAAGAATACGCGTTAGTATCCACCAGGCTCGCCAAACTGTCTTGGAAATTCGCTTTAACGAATTTCTCCTTACCGTGAGTACTCGCAGTTGGATGCGCAGAAATCCCCCATAAAGCTGTGCGAATCTCGCTTACCACGACTGCAGCCAAACTACACGATTCCTGCCCATCCAAATACTTTGGTTCTGTTGAATTTGTGGGTGATGGAGCTCCGTTACCCTAGAATGATCACACGACACTCTAAGGCTGGTTGCAATCCACATAAGGGCCGGCTTTAGGCTCAGCTCTCTGTTTTTATTAAAAATACACACACGCCCCCCACATGAATAAAGTCAATCCCTCCCACCGAACAATACAATGGGGATTGCCTATACAGAGGATATACATTCCAATTGGAGCATAGCCTTTGCTATTATCTATCACTGGTCCTCCCCCATGAACCTTCTGAGGTCAGCAGACTTCCTCCCCTTCCCCCCTATGAGCCATCTGAGGTCATATTTCCTGTCCTACTAGCTTCTATTGGTATGTAAAATTCTCTGCACAAGCACTCCCTAAAAATATCAGTCTGTACCTGGATGGGCCCGATACGATCTTTATTAAAACACATCCATCCAAGATACAGTTTCAAGTTGGTAATGGGTTGTAAGATATGCATAAGCCTACACGTGGAGTTCACACCGCTTGCGCATTGCGTTATGAAGCCCATGTGGTACCATGCTGCTGATATGTGGATACAGGCCCACGGTCTACTGACAGCAGCATTCGCATGGAATGCCGTGGTGGTATACACGCCGGTCTATAAGCGCAGATCTGCCATCTCATCCATTACCAAGCCGAGTACTGTAATACATACATTGTACATGCGCATGGCCCAATTGCAGCCTTCAGAGCTTTAATTAAGCCACACGAGAGACATATGAATAACACGAATACATGACACATTTAAAGTTCGACCAACAATACAAAATTTCCATGACACCCCATCACGAGGCGAGGCTGACACTAGACTGACCCCATCACGAGGCGAGGCTGACACCAGACTGACCCCATCACGAGGCGAGGCTGACACCAGACTGACCCCATCACGAGGCGAGGCTGACACTAGACTGAAACCATCACGATGTGAGGCTGACACCAGACTTACCCCATCACGAGTCGAGGCTGACACCAGACTGACACCATCACGAGTAGAGACTGACACCAGACTGACACCATCACGAGGCGAGGCTGACACCAGACTGACACCATCATGATATGAGGCTGACACCAGACTGACCTCATCACGAGGCAAGGCTGACACCAGACTGACACCATCACGAGGCGAGGTTGACACCAGACTGTCACCATCATGATGTGAGGCTGACACCAGACTGACCCCATCACTAGGCGAGGCTGAAACCAGACTGACCCCATCACGAGGCGAGGCTGACACCAGACTGACACCATCACGAGGCGAGGCTGACACCAGACTGACCCCATCATGATGTGAGGCTGACACTAGACTGACACCATCATTAGGCGAGTCTGACACCAGACTGACCCCGTCACGAGGCGAGGCTGACACCAGACTGACCCCGTCACGGGGCGAGGCTGACACCAGACTGACCCCATCACGAGGCGAGGCTGACACCAGACTGACGCCATCACGAGGCGAGACTGACACCAGACTGACACCATCACGAGGCGAGACTGACACCAGACTGACCCCATCATGATGTGAGGCTGACACCAGACTGACCCCATCACGAGGCGAGGCTGACACCAGACTGACCCCATCACGAGGCGAGGCTGACACCAGACTGACCCCATCACGAAGCGAGGCTGACACCAGACTGACACCATCACAAGGCGAAGCTGACACAAGATTGACACCATCATGATGTGAGGCTGACACCAGACTGACCCCGTCACGGGGCAAGGCTGACACCAGACTGACCCCATCACGGGGCGAGGCTGACACCAGACTGACCCCATCACGAGACGAGACTGACACCAGACTGACCCAATCACAAGGCGAGGCTGACACCAGACTGACTCCATCACGAAGCGAGGCTGACACCAGACTTACCCCATCACGGGGCGAGGCTGACACCAGACTAACCCCATCACGAGGCAAGACTGACACCAGACTGACCCCATCACGAGGCGATGCTGACACCAGACTGACCCCATCACGAGGCGAGACTGACACCAGACTGACCCCATCACAAGGCGAGACTGACACCAGACTGACCCCATCACGAGGCGAGGCTGACACCAGACTGATCCCATCACGAGGCGAGGCTGACACCAGACTGACCCCATCACTAGGCGAGGCTGACACCAGACTGACCCCATCATGAGGCGAGGCTGACACCAGACTGACACGATCACGAGGCAAGGCTGACACCAGACTGACCCCATCACGAGGCGAGACTGACACCAGACTGACCCCATCACGAGGCGAGACTAACACCAGACTGACCCCATCACGAGGCGAGGCTGACACCAGACTGATCCCATCACGAGGCGAGGCTGACACCAGACTGACCCCATCACTAGGCGAGGCTGACACCAGACTGACCCCATCACGAGGCGAGGCTGACACCAGACTGACCCCATCACTAGGCGAGGCTGACACCAGACTGACCCCATCATGAGGCGAGGCTGACACCAGACTGACACGATCACGAGGCAAGGCTGACACCAGACTGACCCCATCACGAGGCGAGACTGACACCAGACTGACCCCATCACGAGGCGAGACTGACACCAGACTGACCCCATCACGAGGCGAGGCTGACACCAGACTGATCCCATCACGAGGCGAGGCTGACACCAGACTGACCCCATCACTAGGCGAGGCTGACACCAGACTGACCCCATCATGAGGCGAGGCTGACACCAGACTGACACGATCACGAGGCGAGGCTGACACCAGACTGACACCATCATGATGTGAGGCTGACACCAGACTGACCCCATCACTAGGCGAGGCTGACACCAGACTGACGCCATGACGAGGCGAGACTGACTCCAGACTGACCCCATCATGTTGTGAGACTGACACCAGACTGACCCCATCACGAGGCGAGGCTGACACCAGACTGATCCCATCACGAGGCGAGGCTGACACCAGACTGACCCATTCACGAGGCGAGGCTGACACCAGCCTGACACCATCATGATGTGAGGCTGACACCAGACTGACCCCATCACGTGGTGAGGCTGACACCAGACTGACCCCATCACGAGGCGAGGCTGAAACCAAACTGACCCCATCACGAGGCGAGGCTGACACCAGACTGACCCCATCACGAGGCGAGGCTGACACCAGACTGACCCCATCACGAGGCGAGGCTGACACCAGACTGACCCCATCACGAGGCGAGGCTGACACCAGACTGAAACCATCACGATGTGAGGCTGACACCAGACTTACCCCATCACGAGTCGAGGCTGACACCAGACTGACACCATCACGAGTAGAGACTGACACCAGACTGACACCATCACGAGGCGAGGCTGACACCAGACTGACACCATCATGATGTGAGGCTGACACCAGACTGACCTCATCACGAGGCGAGGCTGACACCAGACTGACACCATCACGAGGCGAGGCTGACACCAGACTGTCACCATCATGATGTGAGGCTGACACCAGACTGACCCCATCACTAGGCGAGGCTGAAACCAGACTGACCCCATCACGAGGCGAGGCTGACACCAGACTGACACCATCACGAGGCGAGGCTGACACCAGACTGACCCCATCATGATGTGAGGCTGACACTAGACTGACACCATCACTAGGCGAGTCTGACACCAGACTGACCCCGTCACGAGGCGAGGCTGACACCAGACTGACCCCGTCACGGGGCGAGGCTGACACCAGACTGACCCCATCACGAGGCGAGGCTGACACCAGACTGACGCCATCACGAGGCGAGACTGACACCAGACTGACACCATCACAAGGCGAGACTGACACCAGACTGACCCCATCATGATGTGAGGCTGACACCAGACTGACCCCATCACGAGGCGATGCTGACACCAGACTGACCCCATCACGAGGCGAGACTGACACCAGACTGACCCCTTCATGAGGCGAGATTGACACCAGACTGACCCCATCACGGGACGAGGCTGACACCAGACTGACCCCATCACGAGGCGAGACTGACAGCAGACTGACACCATCACGAGGCGAGACTGACACCAGACTGACCCCATCACGAGGCGAGGCTGACACCAGACTGACCCCATCACGAGGCGGGGCTGACACCAGACTGACCCCATCACGAGGCAAGGCTGACACCAGACTGACCCCATCACGAGGCGAGGCTGACACCAGACTGACACCATCACGAGACGTGGCTGACACCAGACTGACCCCATCATGATGTGAGGCTGACACCAGACTGACCCCATCACTAGGCGAGGCTGACACCAGACTGACCCCATCACGAGGCGAGGCTGACACCAGACTGACCCCATCATGATGTGAGGCTGACACCAGACTGACCACATCACTAGGCGAGGTTAACACCAGACTGACCCCATCACGAGGCGAGGCTGACACCAGACTGACACCATCACGAGGCGAGGCTGACACCAGTCTGACCCCATCACGAGGCGAGGCTGACACCAGACTGACCCCATCACTAGGCGAGGCTGACACCAGACTGACCCCATCACTAGGCGAGGCTGACACCAGACTGACCCCATCACGAGGCGAGGCTGACACCAGACTGACCCCATCACGAGGCGAGGCTGACACCAGACTGACCCCATCACTAGGCGAGGCTGACACCAGACTGACCCCATCATGAGGCGAGGCTGACACCAGACTGACACGATCACGAGGCGAGGCTGACACCAGACTGACACCATCATGATGTGAGGCTGAAACCAGACTGACCTCATCACTAGGCAAGGCTGACACCAGACTGACCCCATGACGAGGCGAGACTGACTCCAGACTGACCCCATCATGTTGTGAGGCTGACACCAGACTGACCCCATCACGAGGCGATGCTGACACCAGACTGACGCCATCACGAGGCGAGACTGATACCAGACTGACCCCATCACGAGGCGAGACTGACACCAGACTGACCCCATCACGGGACGAGGCTGACACCAGACTGACCCCATCACGAGGCGAGACTGACACCAGACTGACACCATCACGAGGCGAGACTGACACCAGACTGACCCCATCATGATGTGAGGCTGACACCAGACTGACCCCATCACGAGGCGATGCTGACACCAGACTGACCCCATCACGAGGCGAGACTGACACCAGACTGACACCATCACGAGGCGAGACTGACACCAGACTGACCCCATCATGATGTGAGGCTGACACCAGACTGACCCCATCACGAGGCGATGCTGACACCAGACTGACCCCATCACGAGGCGAGACTGACACCAGACTGACCCCTTCATGAGGCGAGACTGACACCAGACTGACCCCATCACGGGACGAGGCTGACACCAGACTGACCCCATCACGAGGCGAGACTGACAGCAGACTGACACCATCACGAGGCGAGACTGACACCAGACTGACCCCATCACGAGGCGAGGCTGACACCAGACTGACCCCATCACGAGGCGGGGCTGAAACCAGACTGACCCCATCACGAGGCGAGGCTGACACCAGACTGACACCATCACGAGGCGAGGCTGACACCAGACTGACACCATCATGATGTGAGGCTGACACCAGACTGACCCCATCACGAGGCGAGACTGACACCAGACTGACCCCGTCACGGGGCGAGGCTGACACCAGACTGACCCCATCACGAGGCGAGGCTGACACCAGACTGACGCCATCACGAGGCGAGACTGACACAGGACTGACCCCATCACGGGGCGAGGCTGACACCAGACTGACCCCATCACGAAGCGAGGCTCACACCAGACTGACACCATCACGAGGCGAGGCTGACACCAGACTGACCCCATCATGATGTGAGGCTGACACCAGACTGACCCCATCACGAGGCGAGGCTGACACCAGACTGACCCCATCACGAGGCGAGGCTGACACCAGACTGACCCCGTCACGGGGCGAGGCTGACACCAGACTGACCCCATCATGATGTGAGGCTGACACCAGACTGACCCCGTCACGGGGCGAGGCTGACACCAGACTGACCCCATCACGAGGCGAGGCTGACACCAGACTGACCCCATCACGAGGCGAGACTGACACCGGAATGACCCAATCACGGGGCGAGGCTGACACCAGACTGACCCCATCACGAGGCGTGGCTGACACCAGACTGACCCCATCATGATGTGAGGCTGACACCAGACTGACCCCATAACGAGGCGATGCTGACACCAGACTGACACCATCATGATATAAAGCTGACACCAGACTGAACCCGTCACGGGGCGAGGCTGACACCATACTGACCCCATCACGAGGCGAGGCTGACACCAGACTGACGCCATCACGAGGCGAGACTGACACAGGACTGACCCCATCACGGGGCGAGGCTGACACCAGACTGACCCCATCACGAAGCGAGGCTCACACCAGACTGACACCATCACGAGGCGAGGCTGACACCAGACTGACCCCATCATGATGTGAGGCTGACACCAGACTGACCCCATCACGAGGCGAGGCTGACACCAGACTGACCCCATCACGAGGCGAGGCTGACACCAGACTGACCCCATCACGAGGCGAGGCTGACACCAGACTGACAACATCACAAGGCGAAGCTGACACAAGATTGACACCATCATGATGTGAGGCTGACACCAGACTGACCCCATCACGGGGCGAGGCTGACACCAGACTGACCCCATCACGGGGCGAGACTGACACCAGACTGACCCCATCACGAGACTAGACTGACACCAGACTGACCCCATCAAGAGGCGAGGCTGACACCAGACTGACCCCGTCACGAGGCGAGGCTGACACCAGACTGACCCCGTCACGAGGCGAGGCTGACACCAGACTGACCCAATCACAAGGCGAGGCTGACACCAGACTGACCCCATCACGAGGCGAGACTGACACCGGACTGACCCCATCACGAGGCGAGGCTGACACCAGACTGACCCCATCACGAGGCGAGACTGACACCAGACTGACCCCATCATGATGTGAGGCTGACACCAGACTGACCCCATCACGAGGCGATGCTGACACCAGTCTTACCCAATCACGAGGCGAGGCTGACACCAGACTGACACCATCACAAGGCGAAGCTGACACCAGATTGACACCATCATGATGTGAGGCTGACACCAGACTGACCCCATCACTAGCGAGGCTGACACCAGACTGACCCCATCATGATGTGAGGCTGACACCAGACTGACCCCATCACGTGGCGAGACTGACACCAGACTGACACCATCACAAGGCGAAGCTGACACCAGATTGACACCATCATGATGTGAGGATGACACCAGACTGACCCCGTCACGGAGCGAGGCTGACACCAGACTGACCCCATCACGAGGCGAGGCTGACAGCAGACTGACCCCATCACTAGGCGAGGCTGACACCAGACTGACCCCATCACGAGGCGAGGCTGACACCAGATTGACCCCATCACGAGGCGAGGCTGACACCAGACTGACCCCATCACGAGGCGAGACTGACACCAGACTTAACCCATCACGAGGCAAGGCTGACACCAGACTGACAACATCACAAGGCGAAGCTGACACCAGATTGACACCATCATGATGTGAGGCTGACACCAGACGGACCTCATCACGGGACGAGGCTGACACCAGACTGACCCCATCACGAGGCGACACTGACACCAGACTGACACCATCACGAGGCGAGACTGACACCAGACTGACCCCACGACAAGGCGAGGCTGACACCAGACTGACCCCATCATGATGTGAGGTTGACACCAGACTGACCCCATCACTAGGCGAGGCTGACACCAGACTGACCCCATCACGAGGCGAGGCTGACACCAGACTGACACCATCACGAGGCGAGGCTGACACCAGACTGACCCCATCATGATGTGAGGCTGACACCAGACTGACCCCATCACTAGGCGAGGCTGACACCAGACTGACACCATCATGATGTGAGGCTGACACCAGACTGACCCCATCACGAGGCGAGGCTGACACCAGACTGACCCCATCACGAGGCGAGACTGACACCAGACTTAACCCATCACGAGGCAAGGCTGACACCAGACTGACAACATCACAAGGCGAAGCTGACACCAGATTGACACCATCATGATGTGAGGCTGACACCAGACGGACCTCATCACGGGACGAGGCTGACACCAGACTGACCCCATCACGAGGCGACACTGACACCAGACTGACACCATCACAAGGCGAGACTGACACCAGACTGACCCCACGACAAGGCGAGGCTGACACCAGACTGACCCCATCATGATGTGAGGCTGACACCAGACTGACCCCATCACTAGGCGAGGCTGACACCAGACTGACCCCATCACGAGGCGAGGCTGACACCAGACTGACACCATCACGAGGCGAGGCTGACACCAGACTGACCCCATCATGATGTGAGGCTGACACCAGACTGACCCCATCACTAGGCGAGGCTGACACCAGACTGACCCCATCACGAGGCGAGGCTGACACCAGACTGACACCCTCACGAGGCGAGGCTGACACCAGACTGACACCATCATGATGTGAGGCTGACACCAGACTGACCCCATCACGAGTCGAGACTGACAACAGACTGACCCCATCACGAGGCGAGACTGACACCAGACTGACCCCATCACGAGGCGAGACTGACACCAGACTGACCCCATCATGATGTGAGGCTGACACCAGACTGACCCCATCACGAGGCGATGCTGACACCAGACTTACCCCATCACGAGGCGAGGCTGACACCAGACTGACCCTATCACTAGGCGAGGCTGACACCAGACTGACCCCATCACGAGGCGAGGCTGACACCAGACTGACACCATCATGATGTGAGGCTGACACCAGACTGACCCCATCACGAGGTGAGGCTGTCACCAGACTGACACCATCACGAGGCAAGGCTGACACCAGACTGACACCATCATGATGTGAGGCTGACACCAGACTGACCCCATCACGAAGCGAGGGTGACACCAGACTGACCCTATCACTAGGCGAGGCTGACACCAGACTGACACCATCACGAGGCGAGGCTGACACCAGACTGACCCCATCACGAGGCGAGGCTGACACCAGACTGACCCCATCACGAGGCGAGTCTGACACCAGACTGACCCCATCACGAGGCGAGGCTGACACCAGACTGACCCCATCACGAGGCGAGGCTGACACCAGACTGACCCCATCACGAGGCGAGTCTGACACCAGACTGACCCCATCACGAGGCGAGGCTGACACCAGACTGACACCATCACGAGGTGAGGCTGACACCAGACTGACACCATCACGAGGCAAGGCTGACACCAGACTGACCCCATCACGAGGCGAGGCTGACACCTGACTGACACCATCATGATGTGAGGCTGACACCAGACTGACCCCATCACGAGGCGAGGCTGACACCAGACTGACCCCATCACTAGGCGACGCTGACACCAGACTGACCCCATCACGAGGCGAGGCTGACACCAGACTGACCCCATCACGAGGCGAGGCTGACACCAGACTGACCCCATCACGAGGCGAGGCTGACACCAGACTGACACCATCACGATGTGAGGCTGACACCAGACTTACCCCATCAAGAGGCAAGGCTGACACCAGACTGACCCCATCACGAGGCGAGGCTGACACCAGACTGACACCATCACGAGTCGAGACTGACACCAGACTGACACCGTCACGAGGCGAGGCTGACACCAGACTGACACCATCATGAGGCGAAGCTGACACCAGACTGAGCCCATCACGAGGAGAGGCTGAGAGCAGACTGACCCCATCACTAGGCGAGGCTGACACCAGACTGACCCCATCACGAGGCGAGGCTGACACCAGACTGACCCCATCACGAGGCGAGGCTGACACCAGACTGACCCCATCACGAGGAGAGACTGACACCAGATTGACCCAATCACGAGGCGAGGCTGACACTAGACTGACCCCATCACGAGGCGAGACTGACACCAGACTGACCCCATCATGAGGCGAAGCTGACACCAGACTGAGCCCATCACGAGGCGAGGCTGACAGCAGACTGACACCATCACTAGGCGAGGCTGACACCAGACTGACCCCATCACGAGGCGAGGCTGACACCAGACTGACCCCATCACGAGGCGAGGCTGACACCAGACTGACCCCATCACGAGGCAAGACTGACACCAGACTTAACCCATCACGAGGCAAGGCTGACACCAGACTGACAACATCACAAGGCGAAGCTGACACCAGATTGACACCATCATGATGTGAGGCTGACACCAGACGGACCTCATCACGGGACGAGGCTGACACCAGACTGACCCCATCACGAGGCGACACTGACACCAGACTGACACCATCACGAGGCGAGACTGACACCAGACTGACCCCACGACAAGGCGAGGCTGACACCAGACTGACCCCATCATGATGTGAGGCTGACACCAGACTGACCCCATCACTAGGCGAGGCTGACACCAGACTGACCCCATCACGAGGCGAGGCTGACACCAGACTGACACCATCACGAGGCGAGGCTGACACCAGACTGACCCCATCATGATGTGAGGCTGACACCAGACTGACCCCATCACTAGGCGAGGCTGACACCAGACTGACCCCATCACGAGGCGAGGCTGACACCAGACTGACACCCTCACGAGGCGAGGCTGACACCAGACTGACACCATCATGATGTGAGGCTGACACCAGACTGACCCCATCACGAGGCGAGACTGACAACAGACTGACCCCATCACGAGGCGAGACTGACACCATACTGACCCCATCACGAGGCGAGACTGACACCAGACTGACCCCATCATGATGTGAGGCTGACACCAGACTGACCCCATCACGAGGCGATGCTGACACCAGACTTACCCCATCACGAGGCGAGGCTGACACCAGACTGACCCCATCACGAGGCGAGGCTGACACCAGACTGACACCATCATGATGTGAGGCTGACACCAGACTGACCCCATCACGAGGTGAGGCTGTCACCAGACTGACACCATCACGAGGCAAGGCTGACACCAGACTGACACCAACATGATGTGAGGCTGACACCAGACTGACCCCATCACGAGGCGAGGGTGACACCAGACTGACCCTATCACTAGGCGAGGCTGACACCAGACTGACACCATCACGATGCGAGGCTGACACCAGACTGACCCCATCACGAGGCGAGGCTGACACCAGACTGACACCATCACGATGTGAGGCTGACACCAGACTTACCCCATCAAGAGTCGAGGCTGACACCAGACTGACCCCATCACGAGGCGAGGCTGACACCAGACTGACACCATCACGAGTCGAGACTGACACCAGACTGACACCATCACGAGGCGAGGCTGACACCAGACTGACACCATCATGATGTGAGGCTGACACCAGACTGACCTCATCACGAGGCGAGGCTGACACCAGACTGACCCCATCAAGAGCCGAGGCTGACACCAGACTGACCCCATCACGAGGCGAGGCTGAAACCACACTGAACCCGTCACGAGGCAAGGCTGACACCAGACTGACCCAATCACAAGGCGAGGCTGAAACCAGACTGACACCATCACAAGGCGAGGCTGACACCAGACTGACCCCATCACGAGGCGAGACTGACACCGGACTGACCCCATCATGATGTGAGGCTGACACCAGACTGACCCAATCACGAGACGATGCTGACACCAGACTGACCCCATCACGAGGCGAGACTGACACCAGACTGACCCCATCACTAGGCGAGACTGACACCAGACTGACCCCATCACGAGGCGAGGCTGACACCAGACTGACCCCATCACGAGCCGAGGCTGACACCAGACTGACACCATCATGATGTGAGGCTGACACCAGACTGACCCCATCACGAGGCGAGGGTGACACCAGACTGACCCTATCACTAGGCGAGGCTGACACCAGACTGACACCATCACGAGGCGAGGCTGACACCAGACTGACCCCATCACGAGGCGAGGCTGACACCAGACTGACACCATCACGATGTGAGGCTGACACCAGACTTACCCCATCAAGAGTCGAGGCTGACACCAGACTGACCCCATCACGAGGCGAGGCTGACACCAGACTGACACCATCACGAGTCGAGACTGACACCAGACTGACACCATCACGAGGCGAGGCTGACACCAGACTGACACCATCATGATGTGAGGCTGACACCAGACTGACCTCATCACGAGGCGAAGCTGACACCAGACTGACCCCATCAAGAGCCGAGGCTGACACCAGACTGACCCCATCACGAGGCGAGGCTGAAACCACACTGAACCCGTCACAAGGCAAGGCTGACACCAGACTGACCCAATCACAAGGCGAGGCTGAAACCAGACTGACACCATCACGAGGCGAGGCTGACACCAGACTGACCCCATCACGAGGCGAGACTGACACCGGACTGACCCCATCATGATGTGAGGCTGACACCAGACTGACCCCATCACGAGACGATGCTGACACCAGACTGACCCCATCACGAGGCGAGACTGACACCAGACTGACCCCATCACGAGGCGAGACTGACACCAGACTGACCCCATCACGAGGCGAGGCTGACACCAGACTGACCCCATCACTAGGCGAGGCTGACAACAGACTTACACCATCACGAGGCGAGGCTGACACCAGACTGACCCCATCACGAGGCGAGACTGACACCAGACTGACCCCATCACGAGGCGAGGCTGACACCAGACTGACCCCATCACGAGGCGAGGCTGACACCAGACGAGGCGAGACTGACACCAGACTTACACCATCACTAGACAAGGCTGACACCAGACTGAAACCATCATGATGTGAGGCTGACACCAGACTGACACCATCACGAGGCGAGGCTGACACCAGACTGACCCCATCACGAGGCGAGGCTGACACCAGACTGACCCCATCACGAGGAGAGGCTGACACCAGACTGACACCATCACGAGGCGAGACTGACACCAGACTGACACCATCACGAGGCGAGGCTGACCCCAGACTGACACCATCATGATGTGAGGCTGACACCAGACTGACCCCATCACGAGGCGAGGCTGACAAAAGACTTACACCATCACGAGGCGAGGCTGACACCAGACTGACACCATCATGATGTGAGGCTGACACCAGACTGACCCCATCACGAGGCGAGGCTGACACCAGACTGACACCATCATGATGTGAGGCTGACACCAGACTGACCCCATCACGAGGCGAGACTGACACCAGACTGACACCATCACGAGGCGAGGCTGACACCAGACTGACCCCATCACGAGGCGAGGCTGACACCAGACTGACACCATCACGAGGCAAGGCTGACACCAGACTGACCCCATCACGAGGCGAGGCTGACACCTGACTGACACCATCATGATGTGAGGCTGACACCAGACTGACCCCATCACGAGGCGAGGCTGACACCGGACTGACCCCACCACGAGGCGAGGCTGACACCAGACTGACACCATCATGATGTGAGGCTAACACCAGACTGACCCCATCACAAGGCAAGGCTGACACCAGACTGACACCATCATGATGTGAGGCTGACACCAGACTGACCCCGTCACGAGGTGAGGCTGACACCAGACTGACACCATCACGAGGCGAGGCTGACACCAGACTGACACCATCATGATGTGAGGCTGACACCAGACTGACCCCATCACGAGGCGAGGCTGACACCAGAATGACCCCATTACGAGGCGAGGCTGACACCAGACTGACACCATCACGAGGCGAGGCTGACACCAGACTGACACCATCACGAGGCGAGGCTGACACCAGACTGCCCCCATCACGAGGCGAGGCTGACACCAGACTGACCCCGTCACGGAGCGAGGCTGACACCAGACTGACCCCATCACGAGGCGAGACTGACACCAGACTGACACGATCACTAGGCGAGACTGACACCAGACTGACCCAATCACGAGGCGAGGCTGACACTAGACTGACCCCATCATGAGGCGAAGCTGACACCAGACTGACCCCATCACGAGGCGAGACTGACACCAGACTGACCCCATCACGAGGCGAGACTGACACCAGACTGACCCCATCATGATGTGAGGCTGACACCAGACTGAGCCCATCACGAGGCGAGGCTGACAGCAGACTGACCCCATCACTAGGCGAGGCTGACACCAGACTAACCCCATCACGAGGCGAGGCTGACACCAGACTGACCCCATCACGAGGCGAGGCTGACACCAGACTGACCCTATCACTAGGTTAGGCTGATACCAGACTGACACCATCTCGAGGCGAGGCTGACACCAGACTGACCACATAACGAGGCGAGGCTGACACCAGACTGACCCCATCATGATGTGAGGATGACACCAGACTGACCCCATCACGAGACGAGACTGACACCAGACTGACCCCATCAAGAGGCGAGGCTGACACCAGACTGACCCCATCACGAGACGAGACTGACACCAGACTGACCCCATCACGAGGCGAGGCTGACACCAGACTGGCCCCATCACGAGGCGAGACTGACACCGGACTGACCCCATCACGGGGCGAAGCTGACACCAGACTGACCCCATCACGAGACGAGGCTGACACCAGGCTGACACCATCACGAGGCGTGGCTGACACCAGACTGACCCCATCATGATGTGAGGCTGACACCAGACTGAGCCCATCACGAGGCGAGGCTGACAGCAGACTGACCCCATCACTAGGCGAGGCTGACACCAGACTGACCCCATCACGAGGCGAGGCTGACACCAGACTGACACCATCATGATGTGAGACTGACACCAGACTGACCCCATCACGAGGCGAGGCTGACACCACACTGACACCATCACGAGGCGATGCTGACACCAGACTGACACCATCATGATGTGAGGCTGACACCAGACTGACCCCATCACGAGGTGAGGCTGACACCAGACTGACCCCATCACGAGGCGAGGCTGACACCAGACTGACCCCATCATGAGGCGAGGCTGACACCAGACTGACACCATCATGATGTGAGGCTGACACCAGACTGACCCCATCGCGAGGCGAGGCTGACACCAGACTGACACCATCATGATGTGAGGCTGACACCAGACTGACCTCATCACGAGGCGAGGCTGACACCAGACTGACCCCATCACGCGGCGAGGCTGACACCAGACTGACACCATCACGAGGCGAGGCTGACACCAGACTGACACCATCACGAGGCGATGCTGACACCAGACTGACCCCATCACTAGGCGTGGCTGACACCAGACTGACACCATCATGATGTGAGGCTGACACCAGACTGACCCCATCACGAGGCGAGGCTGACACCAGACTGACCCCATCACGAGGCGAGACTGACACCAGACTGACCCCATCACGAGGCGAGGCTGACACCAGACTGACACCATCACGAGGCGAGGCTCACACCAGACTGACCCCATCACTAGGCAAGGCTGACACCAGACTGACCCCATCACGAGGCGAGACTGACACCAGACTGTCCCCATCACGAGGCGAGACTGACACCAGACTGACCCCATCATGAGGCGAGGCTGACACCAGACTGACACCATAACGAGGCGAGGCTGACACCAGACTGACACCATCATGATGTGAGGCTGACACCAGACTGACCCCATCACGAGGCGAGGCTGACACCAGACTGATACAATAACAAGGCGAGGCTGACACCAGACTGACCCCATCACGAGGCAAGGGTGACACCAGACTGACCACATCACGAGACGAGGCTGACACCAGACTGACCCCATCACGAGGCGAGGCTGATACCAGACTGACACCATCATGATGTGAGACTGACACCAGACTGACCCCATCACGAGGCGAGGCTGACACCAGACTGACACCATAATGATGTGAGGCTGACACCAGACTGACCCCATCACGTGGTGAGGCTGACACCAGACTTACCCCATCACGAGGCGAGGCTGACACCAGCCTGAAACCATCATGATGTGAGGCTGACACCAGACTGACCCCATCACGTGGTGAGGCTGACACCAGACTGACCCCATCACGAGGCGAGGCTGACACCAGACTGACCCCATCACGAGGCGAGGCTGACACCAGACTGACCCCATCACGAGGCGAGGCTGACACCAGACTGACCCCATCGCGAGGCGAGGCTGACACCAGACTGACACCATCATGATGTGAGGCTGACACCAGACTGACCTCATCACGAGGCGAGGCTGACACCAGACTGACCCCATCACGCGGTGAGGCTGACACCAGACTGACACCATCACGAGGCGAGGCTGACACCAGACTGACACCATCACGAGGCGATGCTGACACCAGACTGACCCCATCACTAGGCGTGGCTGACACCAGACTGACACCATCATGATGTGAGGCTGACACCAGACTGACCCCATCACGAGGCGAGGCTGACACCAGACTGACCCCATCACGAGGCGATGCTGACACCAGACTGACCCCATCACTAGGCGTGGCTGACACCAGACTGACACCATCATGATGTGAGGCTGACACCAGACTGACCCCATCACGAGGCGAGGCTGACACCAGACTGACCCCATCCCGAGGCGAGGCTGACACCAGACTGACCCCATCACGGGGCGAGGCTGACACCAGACTGACCCCATCATGAGGCGAGGCTGACACCAGACTGACACCATCATGATGTGAGGCTGACACCAGACTGACCCCATCCTGAGGCAAGGCTGACACCAGACTGACACCATCATGATGTGAGGCTGAATCCAGACTGACCTCATTACGAGGCGAGACTGACACCAGACTGTCCCCATCACGAGGCGAGACTGACACCAGACTGACCCCATCATGAGGCGAGGCTGACACCAGACTGACACCATAACGAGGCGAGGCTGACACCAGACTGACACCATCATGATGTGAGGCTGACACCAGACTGACCCCATCATGAGGCGAGGCTGACACCAGACTGACACCATCATGATGTGAGGCTGACACCAGACTGACCCCATCCTGAGGCGAGGCTGACACCAGACTGACCCCATCACGAGGCGAGGCTGACACCAGACTGACCCCATCACGGGGCGAGGCTGACACCAGACTGACCCCATCACGAGGCGAGACTGACAACAGACTAACCCCATCATGAGGCGAGACTGACACCAGACTGACCCCATCACGAGGCGAGACTGACACCAGACTGACCCCATGATGATGTGAGGCTGACACCAGACTGACCTCACCACGAGGCGAGGCTGACACCAGACTGACCCCATCACGAGGCGAGGCTGACACCAGACTGACCCCATCAGGAGGTGAGGCTGACACCAGACTGACACCATCACGAGGCGAAGCTGACACCAGACTGACACCATCACGAGGAGATGCTGACACCAGACTGCCCCCATCACTAGGCGAGGCTGACACCAGACTGACCCCTTCATGATGTGAGGTTGACACCAGACTGACCCCATCACTAGGCGAGGCTGACACCAGACTGACCCCATCATGAGGCGAGGCTGACACCAGACTGACACCATCACGAGGCGAGGCGAGGCTGACACCAGACTGACACCATCATGATGTGTGGCTGACACCAGACTGACCCCATCACGAGGCGAGGCTGACACCAGACTGACCCCATCATGAGGCAAGGCTGACACCAGACTGACACCATCATGATGTGAGGCTGACACCAGACTGACCCCATCACGAGGTGAGGCTGACACCAGACTGACCCCATCACGAGGCGAGGCTGACACCAGACTGACCCCATCATGAGGCGAGGCTGACACCAGACTGACACCATCATGATGTGAGGCTGACACCAGACTGACCCCATCCTGAGGCGAGGCTGACACCAGACTGACACCATCATGATGTGAGGCTGATCCCAGACTGACCTCATCACGAGGCGAGACTGACACCAGACTGACCCCATCACGAGGCGAGACTGACACCAGACTGACCCCATCACGAGGCGAGGCTGACACCAGACTGACACCATCACGAGGCGAGACTGACACCAGACTGACCCCATCACGAGGAGAGGCTGACACCAGACTGACACCATAACGAGGCGAGGCTGACACCAGACTGACACCATCATGATGTGAGGCTGACACCAGACTGACCCCATCACGCATCACAAGTCGAGACTGACACCAGACTGACCCCATCACGAGGCGAGACTGACACCAGACTGACCCCATCACGAGGCGAGGCTGACACCAGACTGACCCCATCACGGGGCGAGGCTGACACCAGACTGACCCCATCACGAGGCGAGACTGACACCAGACTGACCCCATCAAGAGGCGAGACTGACACCAGACTGACCCCATCACGAGGCGAGACTTACACCAGACTGACCCCATGATGATGTGAGGCTGACACCAGACTGACCCCATCACGGGGCGAGGCTGACACCAGACTGACCCCATCACGAGGCGAGACTGACACCAGACTGACCCCATCACGAGGCGAGACTGACACCAGACTGACCCCATCATGATGTGAGGCTGACACCAGACTGACAACATCACGAGTCGAGGCTGACACCTGACTGACACCATCATGATGTGAGGCTGACACCAGACTGCCCCCATCACTAGGCGAGGCTGACACCAGACTGACCCCTTCATGATGTGAGGTTGACACCAGACTGACCCCATCACTAGGCGAGGCTGACACCAGACTGACCCCATCATGAGGCGAGGCTGACACCAGACTGACACCATCACGAGGCAAGGCTGACACCAGACTGACACCATCATGATGTGAGGCTGACACCAGACTGACCCCATCACGAGGCGAGGCTGACACCAGACTGACCCCATCATGAGGCGAGGCTGACACCAGACTGACATCATCATGATGTGAGGCTGACACCAGACTGACCCCATCACGAGGCGAGGCTGACACCAGACTGACACCATAATGATGTGAGGCTGACACCAGACTGACCTCATCACGAGGCGGGGCTGACACCAGACGGACACCATCACGAGGCGAGACTGAAACCAGACGGACACCATCACGAGGCGAGGCTGACACCAGACTGACCCCATCACGAGGCGAGGCTGACACCAGACTGACACCATCATGATGTGAGGCTGACACCAGACTGACGCCATCACGAGGCGAGGGTGACACCAGACTGACCCTTTCACGAGGCGAGGCTTACACCAGACTGACCCCATCTCGAGGCGAGGCTGACACCAGACTGACACCATTACGATGTGAGGCTGACACCAGACTGACCCCATCACGAGGCGAGACTGACACCAGACTGACCCCATCTCGAGGCGAGGCTGACACCAGACTGACACCATCATGATGTGAGGCTGACACCAGACTGACCTCATCACGAGGCGAGGCTGACACCAGACTGAAACCATCACGAGGCGAGGCTGACACCAGACTGACACCATCATGATGTGAGGCTGACACCAGACTGACCCCATCACGAGGCGAGGGTGACACCAGACTGACCCTATCACGAGGCGAGGCTTACACCAGACTGACCCCATCTCGAGGCGAGGCTGACACCTGACTGACACCATCACGATGTGAGGCTGACACCAGACTGACCCCATCACGAGGCGAGGCTGACACCAGACTGACCCCATCACGAGGCGAGGCTGACACCAGACTGACCCCATCACGAGGCAAGGGTGACACCAGACTGACCCCATCACGAGGCAAGGGTGACACCAGACTGACCCCATCACGAGGCGAGGCTGACACCAGACTGACCCCATCACGAGGCGAGGCTGATACCAGACTGACACCATCATGATGTGAGACTGACACCAGAATGACCCCATCACGAGGCGAGGCTGACACCAGACTGACACCATAATGATGTGAGGCTGACACCAGACTGACCCCATCACGAGGCGAGACTGACACCAGACTGACCCCATCAAGAGGCGAGACTGACACCAGACTGACCCCATCACGAGGCGAGACTTACACCAGACTGACCCCATGATGATGTGAGGCTGACACCAGACTGACCCCATCACGGGGCGAGGCTGACACCAGACTGACCCCATCACGAGGCGAGACTGACACCAGACTGACCCCATCACGAGGCGAGACTGACACCAGACTGACCCCATCATGATGTGAGGCTGACACCAGACTGACAACATCACGAGTCGAGGCTGACACCTGACTGACACCATCATGATGTGAGGCTGACACCAGACTGCCCCCATCACTAGGCGAGGCTGACACCAGACTGACCCCTTCATGATGTGAGGTTGACACCAGACTGACCCCATCACTAGGCGAGGCTGACACCAGACTGACCCCATCATGAGGCGAGGCTGACACCAGACTGACACCATCACGAGGCAAGGCTGACACCAGACTGACACCATCATGATGTGAGGCTGACACCAGACTGACCCCATCACGAGGCGAGGCTGACACCAGACTGACCCCATCATGAGGCGAGGCTGACACCAGACTGACACCATCATGATGTGAGGCTGACACCAGACTGACCCCATCACGAGGCGAGGCTGACACCAGACTGACACCATAATGATGTGAGGCTGACACCAGACTGACCTCATCACGAGGCGGGGCTGACACCAGACGGACACCATCACGAGGCGAGACTGAAACCAGACGGACACCATCACGAGGCGAGGCTGACACCAGACTGACCCCATCACGAGGCGAGGCTGACACCAGACTGACACCATCATGATGTGAGGCTGACACCAGACTGACGCCATCACGAGGCGAGGGTGACACCAGACTGACCCTTTCACGAGGCGAGGCTTACACCAGACTGACCCCATCTCGAGGCGAGGCTGACACCAGACTGACACCATTACGATGTGAGGCTGACACCAGACTGACCCCATCACGAGGCGAGACTGACACCAGACTGACCCCATCTCAAGGCGAGGCTTACACCAGACTGACACCATCATGATGTGAGGCTGACACCAGACTGACCTCATCACGAGGCGAGGCTGACACCAGACTGAAACCATCACGAGGCGAGGCTGACACCAGACTGACACCATCATGATGTGAGGCTGACACCAGACTGAACCCATCACGAGGCGAGGCTGACACCAGACTGACACCATCACGAGGTGAGGCTGACACCAGACTGACCCCATCACGAGGCGAGGCTGACACCAGACTGACACCATCACGAGGCGAGGCTGACACCAGACTGACCCCATCACGAGGCGAGGCTGACACCAGACTGACCCCATCACGAGGCAAGGGTGACACCAGACTGACCCCATCACGAGGCAAGGGTGACACCAGACTGACCCCATCACGAGGCGAGGCTGACACCAGACTGACCCCATCACGAGGCGAGGCTGATACCAGACTGACACCATCATAATGTGAGACTGACACCAGAATGACCCCATCACGAGGCGAGGCTGACACCAGACTGACACCATAATGATGTGAGGCTGACACCAGACTGAACCCATCACGAGGCGAGGCTGACACCAGACTGACACCATCACGAGGTGAGGCTGACACCAGACTGACCCCATCACGAGGCGAGGCTGACACCAGACTGACACCATCACGAGGCGAGGCTGACACCAGACTGACCCCATCACGAGGCGAGGCTGACACCAGACTGACCCCATCACGAGGCAAGGCTGACACGAGACTGACCCCATCACGAGGCGAGGCTGACACCAGACTGACACCATCACGAGTCGAGACTGACACCAGACTGACACCATCATGATGTGAGGCTGACACCAGAGTGACCCCATCACGAGGCGAGGCTGACACCTGACTGACACCATCACGAGGCGATGCTGACACCAGACTGACACCATCATGATGTGAGGCTGACACCAGACTGACCTCATCACGAGGCGAGGCTGACACCAGACTGACCCCATCACGAGGTGAGGCTGACACCAGACTGACACCATCACGAGGCGAGGCTGACACCAGACTGACCCCATCACTAGGCGTGGCTGACACCAGACTGACACCATCATGATGTGAGGCTGACACCAGACTGACCCCATCACGAGGCGAGACTGACACCAGACTGACCCCATCACGAGGCGAGACTGACACCAGACTGACCCCATCACGATGCGAGACTGACACCAGACTGACACCATCACGAGGCGAGACTGACACCAGACTGACCCCCTCACGAGGCGAGGCTGACACCAGACTGACCCCATTACGAGGCGAGGCTGACACCAGACTGACCCCATCACGAGGCGGGGCTGACACCAGACTGACCCCATCACGAGGCGAGGCTGACACCAGACAGACCCCATCACGAGGCGAGGCTGACACCAGACTGACACCATTATGATGTGAGGCTGACACCAGACTGACCTCATCACGAGGCGAGGCTGACACCAGACTGACCCCATCACGAGGCGAGACTGGCACCAGACTGACACCGTCACGAGGCGAGACTGACACTAGGCTGACCCCATCACGAGGTGAGGCTGACACCAGACTGACCCCATCACGAGGCGAGGCTGACACCAGACTGACCCCATCACGAGGCGAGGCTGACACCAGACTGACCCCATCACGAGGCAAGGCTGACACCAGACTGACACCATTATGATGTGAGGCTGACACCAGACTGACCTCATCACGAGGCGAGGCTGACACCAGACTGACCACATCACGAGGTGAGGCTGACACCATCACAAGGCGAGGCTGACACCAGACTGACACCATCACGAGGCGATGCTGACACCAGACTGACCCCATCACTAGGCGAGGCTGACACCAGACTGACACCATCACGAGGCGATGCTGACACCAGACTGACCCCATCACTAGGCGAGGCTGACACCAGACTGACACCATCACGAGGCGAGGCTGACACCAGACTGACCCCATCACGAGGCGAGGCTGACACCAGACTGACACCATCACGAGGCGAGGCTAACACCAGACTGACACCATCACGAGGCAAGGCTGACACCAGACTGACACCATCATGATGTGAGGCTGACACCAGACTGACCCCATCACGAGGCAAGACTGACACCAGACTGACCCCATCACGAGGCGAGACTGACACCAGACTGACCCCATCACGAGGCGAGGCTGACACCAGACTGACTCCATCACGGGGCGAGGCTGACACCAGACTGACCCCATCACGAAGCGAGGCTGACACCAGACTGACACCATCACAAGGCGAAGCTGACACAAGATTGACACCATCATGATGTGAGGCTGACACCAGACTGACCCCGTCACGGGGCGAGGCTGACACCAGACTGACCCCATCACGGGGCGAGGCTGACACCAGACTGACCCCATCACGAGACGAGACTGACACCAGACTGACCCCATCAAGAGGCGAGGCTGACACCAGACTGACCCCATCACGAGGCGAGGCTGAAACCAGACTGACCCCGTCACGAGGCAAGGCTGACACCAGACTGACCCAATCACAAGGCGAGGCTGACACCAGACTGACACCATCACGAGGCGAGGCTGACACCAGACTGACCCCATCACGAGGCGAGACTGACACCGGACTGACCCCATCACGAGGCGAGGCTGACACCAGACTGACACCATCATGATGTGAGGCTGACACCAGACTGACCCCATCACGAGGTGAGGCTGACACCAGACTGACTCCATCACGAAGCGAGGCTGACACCAGACTTACCCCATCACGGGGCGAGGCTGACACCAGACTAACCCCATCACGAGGCGAGACTGACTCCAGACTGACCCCATCACGAGGCGATGCTGACACCAGACTGACCCCATCACGAGGCGAGACTGACACCAGACTGACCCCATCACAAGGCGAGACTGACACCAGACTGACCCCATCACGAGGCGAGGCTGACACTAGACTGATCCCATCACGAGGCGAGGCTGACACCAGACTGACCCCATCACTAGGCGAGGCTGACACCAGACTGACCCCATCATGAGGCGAGGCTGACACCAGACTGACACGATCACGAGGCGAGGCTGACACCAGACTGACCCCATCACGAGGCGAGACTGACACCAGACTGACCCCATCACGAGGCGAGACTGACACCAGTCTGACCCCATCACGAGGCGAGGCTGACACCAGACTGATCCCATCACGAGGCGAGGCTGACACCAGACTGACCCCATCACTAGGCGAGGCTGACACCAGACTGACCCCATCATGAGGAGAGGCTGACACCAGACTGACACGATCACGAGGCGAGGCTGACACCAGACTGACACCATCATGATGTGAGGCTGACACCAGACTGACCCCATCACTAGGCAAGGCTGACACCAGACTGACCCCATGACGAGGCAAGACTGACTCCAGACTGACCCCATCATGTTGTGAGGCTGACACCAGACTGACCCCATCACGAGGCGATGCTGACACCAGACTGACGCCATCACGAGGCGAGACTGACACCAGACTGACCCCATCACGAGGCGAGACTGACACCAGACTGACCCCATCACGGGACGAGGCTGACACCAGACTGACCCCATCACGAGGCGAGACTGACACCAGACTGACACCATCACGACGCGAGACTGACACCAGACTGACCCCATCATGATGTGAGGCTGACACCAGACTGACCCCATCACGAGGCGATGCTGACACCAGACTGACCCCATCACGAGGCGAGACTGACACCAGACTGACCACTTCATGAGGCGAGACTGACACCAGACTGACCCCATCACGGGACGAGGCTGACACCAGACTGACCCCATCATGAGGCGAGACTGACAGCAGACTGACACCATCACGAGGCGAGACTGACACCAGACTGACCCCATCACGAGGCGAGGCTGACACCAGACTGACCCCATCACGAGGCGGGGCTGACACCAGACTGACCCCATCACGAGGCGAGGCTGACACCAGACTGACACCATCACGAGGCGAGGCTGACACCAGACTGACACCATCACGAGACGAGGCTGACACCAGACTGACACCATCATGATGTGAGGCTGACACCAGACTGACCCCATCACGAGGCGAGACTGACACCAGACTGACCCCATCACGAGGCGAGGCAGACACCAGACTGACACCATCACGAGGCGAGGCTGACACCAGACTGACACCATCATGATGTGAGGCTGACACCAGACTGACCCCATCACTTGGCGAGACTGACACCAGACTGACCCCATCACTAGGCGAGACTGACACCAGACTGACCCCATCACGAGGCGGGGCTGACACCAGACTGACCCCATCACGGGGCGAGGCTGACACCAGACTGACCCCATCACGAGGCGAGACTGACACCAGACTGACCCCATTACGAGGCGAGACTGACTCCAGACTGACCCCATCATGATGTGAGGCTAACACCAGACTGACCCCATCACGAGGCGATGCTGACACCAGACTGACCCCATCGCGAGGCGAGGCTGACACCAGACTGACCCCATCGCGAGGAGAGGCTGACACCAGACTGACCCCATCGCGAGGCGAGGCTGACACCAGCCTGACCCCATCGCGAGGCGAGGCTGACACCAGACTGACCCCATCGCGAGGCGAGGCTGACACCAGACTGACCCCATCACGAGGCGAGGCTGACACCAGACTGACACCATCACGAGGCGAGGCTAACACCAGACTGACACCATCACGAGGCAAGGCTGACACCAGACTGACACCATCATGATGTGAGGCTGACACCAGACTGACCCCATCACGCGGCAAGACTGACACCAGACTGACCCCATCACGAGGCGAGACTGACACCAGACTGACCCCATCACGAGGCGAGGCTGACACCAGACTGACTCCATCACGGGGCGAGGCTGACACCAGACTGACCCCATCACGAAGCGAGGCTGACACCAGACTGACACCATCACAAGGCGAAGCTGACACAAGATTGACACCATCATGATGTGAGGCTGACACCAGACTGACCCCGTCACGGGGCGAGGCTGACACCAGACTGACCCCATCACGGGGCGAGGCTGACACCAGACTGACCCCATCACGAGACGAGACTGACACCAGACTGACCCCATCAAGAGGCGAGGCTGACACCAGACTGACCCCATCACGAGGCGAGGCTGAAACCAGACTGACCCCGTCACGAGGCAAGGCTGACACCAGACTGACCCAATCACAAGGCGAGGCTGACACCAGACTGACACCATCACGAGGCGAGGCTGACACCAGACTGACCCCATCACGAGGCGAGACTGACACCGGACTGACCCCATCACGAGGCGAGGCTGACACCAGACTGACACCATCATGATGTGAGGCTGACACCAGACTGACCCCATCATGAGGCGAGGCTGACACCAGACTGACACGATCACGAGGCGAGGCTGACACCAGACTGACCCCATCACGAGGCGAGACTGACACCAGACTGACCCCATCACGAGGCGAGACTGACACCAGTCTGACCCCATCACGAGGCGAGGCTGACACCAGACTGATCCCATCACGAGGCGAGGCTGACACCAGACTGACCCCATCACTAGGCGAGGCTGACACCAGACTGACCCCATCATGAGGAGAGGCTGACACCAGACTGACACGATCACGAGGCGAGGCTGACACCAGACTGACACCATCATGATGTGAGGCTGACACCAGACTGACCCCATCACTAGGCAAGGCTGACACCAGACTGACCCCATGACGAGGCAAGACTGACTCCAGACTGACCCCATCATGTTGTGAGGCTGACACCAGACTGACCCCATCACGAGGCGATGCTGACACCAGACTGACGCCATCACGAGGCGAGACTGACACCAGACTGACCCCATCACGAGGCGAGACTGACACCAGACTGACCCCATCACGGGACGAGGCTGACACCAGACTGACCCCATCACGAGGCGAGACTGACACCAGACTGACACCATCACGACGCGAGACTGACACCAGACTGACCCCATCATGATGTGAGGCTGACACCAGACTGACCCCATCACGAGGCGATGCTGACACCAGACTGACCCCATCACGAGGCGAGACTGACACCAGACTGACCACTTCATGAGGCGAGACTGACACCAGACTGACCCCATCACGGGACGAGGCTGACACCAGACTGACCCCATCATGAGGCGAGACTGACAGCAGACTGACACCATCACGAGGCGAGACTGACACCAGACTGACCCCATCACGAGGCGAGGCTGACACCAGACTGACCCCATCACGAGGCGGGGCTGACACCAGACTGACCCCATCACGAGGCGAGGCTGACACCAGACTGACACCATCACGAGGCGAGGCTGACACCAGACTGACACCATCACGAGACGAGGCTGACACCAGACTGACACCATCATGATGTGAGGCTGACACCAGACTGACCCCATCACGAGGCGAGACTGACACCAGACTGACCCCATCACGAGGCGAGGCAGACACCAGACTGACACCATCACGAGGCGAGGCTGACACCAGACTGACACCATCATGATGTGAGGCTGACACCAGACTGACCCCATCACTTGGCGAGACTGACACCAGACTGACCCCATCACTAGGCGAGACTGACACCAGACTGACCCCATCACGAGGCGGGGCTGACACCAGACTGACCCCATCACGGGGCGAGGCTGACACCAGACTGACCCCATCACGAGGCGAGACTGACACCAGACTGACCCCATTACGAGGCGAGACTGACTCCAGACTGACCCCATCATGATGTGAGGCTAACACCAGACTGACCCCATCACGAGGCGATGCTGACACCAGACTGACCCCATCGCGAGGCGAGGCTGACACCAGACTGACCCCATCGCGAGGAGAGGCTGACACCAGACTGACCCCATCGCGAGGCGAGGCTGACACCAGCCTGACCCCATCGCGAGGCGAGGCTGACACCAGACTGACCCCATCGCGAGGCGAGGCTGACACCAGACTGACCCCATCACGAGGCGAGGCTGACACCAGACTGACACCATCACGAGGCGAGGCTAACACCAGACTGACACCATCACGAGGCAAGGCTGACACCAGACTGACACCATCATGATGTGAGGCTGACACCAGACTGACCCCATCACGCGGCAAGACTGACACCAGACTGACCCCATCACGAGGCGAGACTGACACCAGACTGACCCCATCACGAGGCGAGGCTGACACCAGACTGACTCCATCACGGGGCGAGGCTGACACCAGACTGACCCCATCACGAAGCGAGGCTGACACCAGACTGACACCATCACAAGGCGAAGCTGACACAAGATTGACACCATCATGATGTGAGGCTGACACCAGACTGACCCCGTCACGGGGCGAGGCTGACACCAGACTGACCCCATCACGGGGCGAGGCTGACACCAGACTGACCCCATCACGAGACGAGACTGACACCAGACTGACCCCATCAAGAGGCGAGGCTGACACCAGACTGACCCCATCACGAGGCGAGGCTGAAACCAGACTGACCCCGTCACGAGGCAAGGCTGACACCAGACTGACCCAATCACAAGGCGAGGCTGACACCAGACTGACACCATCACGAGGCGAGGCTGACACCAGACTGACCCCATCACGAGGCGAGACTGACACCGGACTGACCCCATCACGAGGCGAGGCTGACACCAGACTGACACCATCATGATGTGAGGCTGACACCAGACTGACCCCATCACGAGGTGAGGCTGACACCAGACTGACTCCATCACGAAGCGAGGCTGACACCAGACTTACCCCATCACGGGGCGAGGCTGACACCAGACTAACCCCATCACGAGGCGAGACTGACTCCAGACTGACCCCATCACGAGGCGATGCTGACACCAGACTGACCCCATCACGAGGCGAGACTGACACCAGACTGACCCCATCACAAGGCGAGACTGACACCAGACTGACCCCATCACGAGGCGAGGCTGACACTAGACTGATCCCATCACGAGGCGAGGCTGACACCAGACTGACCCCATCACTAGGCGAGGCTGACACCAGACTGACCCCATCATGAGGCGAGGCTGACACCAGACTGACACGATCACGAGGCGAGGCTGACACCAGACTGACCCCATCACGAGGCGAGACTGACACCAGACTGACCCCATCACGAGGCGAGACTGACACCAGTCTGACCCCATCACGAGGCGAGGCTGACACCAGACTGATCCCATCACGAGGCGAGGCTGACACCAGACTGACCCCATCACTAGGCGAGGCTGACACCAGACTGACCCCATCATGAGGAGAGGCTGACACCAGACTGACACGATCACGAGGCGAGGCTGACACCAGACTGACACCATCATGATGTGAGGCTGACACCAGACTGACCCCATCACTAGGCAAGGCTGACACCAGACTGACCCCATGACGAGGCAAGACTGACTCCAGACTGACCCCATCATGTTGTGAGGCTGACACCAGACTGACCCCATCACGAGGCGATGCTGACACCAGACTGACGCCATCACGAGGCGAGACTGACACCAGACTGACCCCATCACGAGGCGAGACTGACACCAGACTGACCCCATCACGGGACGAGGCTGACACCAGACTGACCCCATCACGAGGCGAGACTGACACCAGACTGACACCATCACGACGCGAGACTGACACCAGACTGACCCCATCATGATGTGAGGCTGACACCAGACTGACCCCATCACGAGGCGATGCTGACACCAGACTGACCCCATCACGAGGCGAGACTGACACCAGACTGACCACTTCATGAGGCGAGACTGACACCAGACTGACCCCATCACGGGACGAGGCTGACACCAGACTGACCCCATCATGAGGCGAGACTGACAGCAGACTGACACCATCACGAGGCGAGACTGACACCAGACTGACCCCATCACGAGGCGAGGCTGACACCAGACTGACCCCATCACGAGGCGGGGCTGACACCAGACTGACCCCATCACGAGGCGAGGCTGACACCAGACTGACACCATCACGAGGCGAGGCTGACACCAGACTGACACCATCACGAGACGAGGCTGACACCAGACTGACACCATCATGATGTGAGGCTGACACCAGACTGACCCCATCACGAGGCGAGACTGACACCAGACTGACCCCATCACGAGGCGAGGCAGACACCAGACTGACACCATCACGAGGCGAGGCTGACACCAGACTGACACCATCATGATGTGAGGCTGACACCAGACTGACCCCATCACTTGGCGAGACTGACACCAGACTGACCCCATCACTAGGCGAGACTGACACCAGACTGACCCCATCACGAGGCGGGGCTGACACCAGACTGACCCCATCACGGGGCGAGGCTGACACCAGACTGACCCCATCACGAAGCGAGGCTGACACCAGACTGACACCATCACAAGGCGAAGCTGACACAAGATTGACACCATCATGATGTGAGGCTGACACCAGACTGACCCCGTCACGGGGCGAGGCTGACACCAGACTGACCCCATCACGGGGCGAGGCTGACACCAGACTGACCCCATCACGAGACGAGACTGACACCAGACTGACCCCATCAAGAGGCGAGGCTGACACCAGACTGACCCCATCACGAGGCGAGGCTGAAACCAGACTGACCCCGTCACGAGGCAAGGCTGACACCAGACTGACCCAATCACAAGGCGAGGCTGACACCAGACTGACACCATCACGAGGCGAGGCTGACACCAGACTGACCCCATCACGAGGCGAGACTGACACCGGACTGACCCCATCACGAGGCGAGGCTGACACCAGACTGACACCATCATGATGTGAGGCTGACACCAGACTGACCCCATCACGAGGTGAGGCTGACACCAGACTGACTCCATCACGAAGCGAGGCTGACACCAGACTTACCCCATCACGGGGCGAGGCTGACACCAGACTAACCCCATCACGAGGCGAGACTGACTCCAGACTGACCCCATCACGAGGCGATGCTGACACCAGACTGACCCCATCACGAGGCGAGACTGACACCAGACTGACCCCATCACAAGGCGAGACTGACACCAGACTGACCCCATCACGAGGCGAGGCTGACACTAGACTGATCCCATCACGAGGCGAGGCTGACACCAGACTGACCCCATCACTAGGCGAGGCTGACACCAGACTGACCCCATCATGAGGCGAGGCTGACACCAGACTGACACGATCACGAGGCGAGGCTGACACCAGACTGACCCCATCACGAGGCGAGACTGACACCAGACTGACCCCATCACGAGGCGAGACTGACACCAGTCTGACCCCATCACGAGGCGAGGCTGACACCAGACTGATCCCATCACGAGGCGAGGCTGACACCAGACTGACCCCATCACTAGGCGAGGCTGACACCAGACTGACCCCATCATGAGGAGAGGCTGACACCAGACTGACACGATCACGAGGCGAGGCTGACACCAGACTGACACCATCATGATGTGAGGCTGACACCAGACTGACCCCATCACTAGGCAAGGCTGACACCAGACTGACCCCATGACGAGGCAAGACTGACTCCAGACTGACCCCATCATGTTGTGAGGCTGACACCAGACTGACCCCATCACGAGGCGATGCTGACACCAGACTGACGCCATCACGAGGCGAGACTGACACCAGACTGACCCCATCACGAGGCGAGACTGACACCAGACTGACCCCATCACGGGACGAGGCTGACACCAGACTGACCCCATCACGAGGCGAGACTGACACCAGACTGACACCATCACGACGCGAGACTGACACCAGACTGACCCCATCATGATGTGAGGCTGACACCAGACTGACCCCATCACGAGGCGATGCTGACACCAGACTGACCCCATCACGAGGCGAGACTGACACCAGACTGACCACTTCATGAGGCGAGACTGACACCAGACTGACCCCATCACGGGACGAGGCTGACACCAGACTGACCCCATCATGAGGCGAGACTGACAGCAGACTGACACCATCACGAGGCGAGACTGACACCAGACTGACCCCATCACGAGGCGAGGCTGACACCAGACTGACCCCATCACGAGGCGGGGCTGACACCAGACTGACCCCATCACGAGGCGAGGCTGACACCAGACTGACACCATCACGAGGCGAGGCTGACACCAGACTGACACCATCACGAGACGAGGCTGACACCAGACTGACACCATCATGATGTGAGGCTGACACCAGACTGACCCCATCACGAGGCGAGACTGACACCAGACTGACCCCATCACGAGGCGAGGCAGACACCAGACTGACACCATCACGAGGCGAGGCTGACACCAGACTGACACCATCATGATGTGAGGCTGACACCAGACTGACCCCATCACTTGGCGAGACTGACACCAGACTGACCCCATCACTAGGCGAGACTGACACCAGACTGACCCCATCACGAGGCGGGGCTGACACCAGACTGACCCCATCACGGGGCGAGGCTGACACCAGACTGACCCCATCACGAGGCGAGACTGACACCAGACTGACCCCATTACGAGGCGAGACTGACTCCAGACTGACCCCATCATGATGTGAGGCTAACACCAGACTGACCCCATCACGAGGCGATGCTGACACCAGACTGACCCCATCGCGAGGCGAGGCTGACACCAGACTGACCCCATCGCGAGGAGAGGCTGACACCAGACTGACCCCATCGCGAGGCGAGGCTGACACCAGCCTGACCCCATCGCGAGGCGAGGCTGACACCAGACTGACCCCATCGCGAGGCGAGGTTGACACCAGACTGACCCCATCGCGAGGCGAGGCTGACACCAGCCTGACCCCATCACGAGGCGAGGCTGACACCAGACTGACCCCATCACGAGGCGAGGCTGACACCAGACTGACCCCATCACAAGGCGAGACTGACACCGGACTGACCCCATCACGAGGCGAGGCTGACACCAGACTGACACCATCATGATGTGAGGCTGACACCAGACTGATGTGTTAAGGATAGTTATTAAGAGGTTGTCAAATGAATTATCATGTCACCCAATATTTGGTCTCCATTCAGTAGCCAAAAGAGGCATTCAAAAAAAGGGGGGGTTTGTGAAAAGAAATTCACAGAGAAAGCGGCTACATTATGAACAGAACGTGACACTCAGAAAAATTTCCAAAAATTATGCTTTATTACACATATATAAATATGACATATGGGCGTTCGCCCTGGTTTACCATCACCTCAGTATGAGACAATACACACAGACCTAAAACCATATAAAATGACACCAAGACCGGTCTAAATGCATGTGCAACAGAAAAAATGACTGCAGGAGTCTAATGTCCCTGTAGCACAGACACATAGGTGAACACTTCCCAAAAGAGGTGTATCCAAAAATTATACCATAGGCATACCATAATGTTGAATATTAAATGTAGAACAATACCATTATGGTGAATCCCAATCAGGGAATCCAAAAATTATACTATGGAAAAGTATCACATGTATACAATGCAGCAAGCACAATAGGCGTCAAGAAGAGAACAACAAGCCTCAGGCCTGTATGGGGGGAGACATAAATGTCAAATATATGATGCAATACATTCCTGTGCCGGCACAAGTGGTTGGGGCCCATTCATCTGTAATATAAACAGCTGTATCCTAGAGCTCTTGAATGAAAAAATGCCCCATTTATTCCCAGGGTGGAAGAAAAGATGCAAAAAGCAGCACTCTGCTTGAAATGGTATCTTCACCACTATATGTGGACTACACACCACCTTTCGCAGGGAAAACAGGACATATCCCAAACGATCTTCTGCCCGTTGAGATATATGTGGTATATCCTGTATCCTATACAAAGCACCATGATGTCCCCATCCTGTAGTGAAATAAATGATATGTGGGAAGTCACTGACAGAGTATACACTCAATAAGATATATAGGTCATATAGATCACAGAGGACCATATATCTAATGTCCTGTAACAGTCCACTCACCACCTGTGCTGTGGGTATTAGGAATGAAAGAAATGTCCTTCATAGGTACTGCCATACACGGCCACAGAGGCCTAGGAACCACCGCTGACATCCGCCGATATACCGCGGGTTCCAGCCCCTTCTTGGCGCTTGTGCTGCTCACACTTGCCTCATGGCATGTGAAGATGGCTTCCTCCTTATGGGTCAGCGTGCGTTCCACCTAATGCGCATGACCGGAAGTGACGTATCTGACGTATGACATCAACGCGTTTCGCCGATGGGCGTATCTCACTCAGCTTCGTCAGGACCAATGGCGAGGTTGACACCAGACTGACCCAATCACAAGGCGAGGCTGACACCAGACTGACACCATCACGAGGCGAGACTGACACCAGACTGACCCCATTACGAGGCGAGACTGACTCCAGACTGACCTCGTCACGAGGCGGGGCTGACACCAGACTGACCCCATCACGGGGCGAGGCTGACACCAGACTGACCCCATCACGAGGCGAGACTGACACCAGACTGACCCCATTACGAGGCGAGACTGACTCCAGACTGACCCCATCATGATGTGAGGCTAACACCAGACTGACCCCATCACGAGGCGATGCTGACACCAGACTGACACCATCGCGAGGCGAGGCTGACACCAGACTGACCCCATCGCGAGGCGAGGCTGACACCAGCCTGACCCCATCGCGAGGTGAGGCTGACACCAGACTGACCCCATCGCGAGGCGAGGCTGACACCAGACTGACCCCATCGCGAGGCGAGGCTGACACCAGCCTGACCCCATCACGAGGCGAGGCTGACACCAGACTGACCCCATCACGAGGCGAGACTGACACCAGACTTACCCCATCACGAGGCGAGGCTGACACCAGACTGACACCATCACAAGGCAAAGCTGACACCAGATTGACACCATCATGATGTGAGGCTGACACCAGACTGACCCCATCACGGGACGAGGCTGACACCAGACTGACCCCATCACGAGGCGAGACTGACACCAGACTGACCCCATCACGAGGCGATGCTGACACCAGACTGACCCCATCACGAGGCGAGACTGACACCAGACTGACCCCATCACGAGGCGAGACTGACACCAGACTGACCCCATCACGATGTGAGGCTGACACCAGACTGACCCCATCACGAGGCGAGGCTGACACCAGACTGACCCCATCACGAGGCGAGACTGACACCGGACTGACCCCATCACGAGGCGAGGCTGACACCAGACTGACACCATCATGATGTGAGGCTGACACCAGACTGACCCCGTCACGGGGCGAGGCTGACACCAGACTGACCCCATCACGAGGCGAGGCTGACACCAGACTGACCCCATCACGAGGCGAGACTGACACCGGAATGACCCAATCACGGGGCGAGGCTGACACCAGACTGACCCCATCACGAGGCGAGGCTGACACCAGACTGACACCATCACGAGGCGTGGCTGACACCAGACTGACCCCATCACGAGGCGATGCTGACAGCAGACTGACACCATCATGATATAAAGCTGACACCAGACTGACCCCGTCACGGGGCGAGGCTGACACCAGACTGACCCCATCACGAGGCGAGGCTGACACCAGACTGACGCCATCACGAGGCGAGACTGACACAGGACTGACCCCATCACGGGGCGAGGCTGACACCAGACTGACCCCATCACGAAGCGAGGCTCACACCAGACTGACACCATCACGAGGCGTGGCTGACACCAGACTGACCCCATCATGATGTGAGGCTGACACCAGACTGACCCCATCACTAGGCGAGGCTGACACCAGACTGACCCCATCACGAGGCGAGGCTGACACCAGACTGACACCATCACGAGGCGAGGCTGACACCAGACTGACCCCATCACGAGGCGAGATTGACACCAGACTGACCCCATCACGAGGCGAGACTGACACCAGACTGACCCCATCACGCGGCGAGACTGACACCAGACTGACCCCATCACGGGACGAGGCTGACACCAGACTGACCCCATCACGAGACGAGACTGACACCAGACTGACCCCATCACGAGGCGAGGCTGACACCAGACTGACCCCATCATGATGTGAGGCTGACACCAGACAGACCCCATCACGAGGCGAGGCTGACACCAGACTGACCCCATCACGAGGCGAGGCTGACACCAGACTGACCCCATCACGAGGCGAGGCTGACACCAGACTGACAACATCACAAGGCGAAGCTGACACAAGATTGACACCATCATGATGTGAGGCTGACACCAGACTGACCCCGTCACGGGGCTAGGCTGACACCAGACTGACCCCATCACGGGGCGAAACTGACACCAGACTGACCCCATCACGAGGCGAGGCTGACACCAGACTGACAGCATCATGATGTGAGGCTGACACCAGACTGACCCCATCACGAGGTGAGGCTGACACCAGACTGACTCCATCACGAGGCGAGGCTGACACCAGACTGACCCCATCACGAGGCGAGACTGACACCAGACTGACCCCATCATGATGTGAGGCTGACACCAGACTGACCCCATCACGAGGCGAGGCTGACACCAGTCTTACCCAATCACGAGGCGAGGCTGACACCAGACTGACACCATCACAAGGCGAAGCTGACACCAGATTGACACCATCATGATGTGAGGCTGACACCAGACTGACCCCGTCACGGAGCGAGGCTGACACCAGACTGACCCCATCACGAGGCGAGGCTGACACCAGACTGACACCATCACGAGGCGAGGCTGACTCCAGACTGACCCCATCACGAGGCGAGGCGGACACCGGACTGACCCCATCACGAGGCGAGGCTGACACCAGACTGACCCCATCACGAGGCGAGGCTGACACCAGACTGACCCCATCACGAGGCGAGACTGACACCAGACTGACCCCATCATGATGTGAGGCTGACACCAGACTGACCCCATCACGAGGCGATGCTGACAACAGTCTTACCCAATCACGAGGTGAGGCTGACACCAGACTGACACCGTCACAAGGCGAAGCTGACACCAGATTGACACCATCATGATGTGAGGCTGACACCAGACTGACCCCGTCACAGAGCGAGGCTGACACCAGACTGACCCCATCACGAGGCGAGGCTGACACCAGACTGACACCGTCACGAGGTGAGGCTGACTCCAGACTGACCCCATCATGATGTGAGGCTGACACCAGACTGACCCCATCACTAGCGAGGCTGACACCAGACTGACCCCATCATGATGTGAGGCTGACACCAGACCGACACCATCACAAGGCGAGACTGACACCAGACTGACACCATCACAAGGCGAAGATGACACCAGATTGACACCATCATGATGTGAGGATGACACCAGACTGACCCCGTCACGGGGCGAGGCTGACACCAGACTGACCCCATCACGGGGCGAGACTGACACCAGACTGACCCCATCACGAGACTAGACTGACACCAGACTGACCCCATCAAGAGGCGAGGCTGACACCAGACTGACCCCGTCACGAGGCGAGGCTGACACCAGACTGACCCCATCACTAGGCGAGACTGACACCAGACTGACCCCATCACGAGGCGAGACTGACACCAGACTGACCCCATCACGAGGCGAGACTGACACCAGACTGACCCCATCACGAGGCGAGGCTGACACCAGACTGACCCAATCACAAGGCGAGGCTGACACCAGACTGACACCATCACGAGGCGAGACTGACACCAGACTGACCCCATTACGAGGCGAGACTGACTCCAGACTGACCTCGTCACGAGGCGGGGCTGACACCAGACTGACCCCATCACGGGGCGAGGCTGACACCAGACTGACCCCATCACGAGGCGAGACTGACACCAGACTGACCCCATTACGAGGCGAGATTGACTCCAGACTGACCCCATCTTGATGTGAGGCTAACACCAGACTGACCCCATCACGAGGCGATGCTGACACCAGACTGACCCCATCGCGAGGCGAGGCTGACACCAGACTGACCCCATCGCGAGGCGAGGCTGACACCAGACTGACCCCATCGCGAGGCGAGGCTGACACCAGCCTGACCCCATCACGAGGCGAGGCTGACACCAGACTGACCCCATCACGAGGCGAGACTGACACCAGACTTACCCCATCACGAGGCGAGGCTGACACCAGACTGACACCATCACAAGGCAAAGCTGACACCAGATTGACACCATCATGATGTGAGGCTGACACCAGACTGACCCCATCACGGGACGAGGCCGACACCAGACTGACCCCATCACGAGGCGAGACTGACACCAGACTGACCCCATCACGAGGCGATGCTGACACCAGACTGACCCCATCACGAGGCGAGACTGACACCAGACTGACCCCATCACGAGGCGATGCTGACACCAGACTGACCCCATCACGAGGCGAGACTGACACCAGACTGACCCCATCACGAGGCGAGACTGACACCAGACTGACCCCATCACGATGTGAGGCTGACACCAGACTGACCCCATCACGAGGCGAGGCTGACACCAGACTGACCCCATCACGAGGCGAGACTGACACCGGACTGACCCCATCACGAGGCGAGGCTGACACCAGACTGACACCATCATGATGTGAGGCTGACACCAGACTGACCCCGTCACGGGGCGAGGCTGACACCAGACTGACCCCATCACGAGGCGAGGCTGACACCAGACTGACCCCATCACGAGGCGAGACTGACACCGGAATGACCCAATCACGGGGCGAGGCTGACACCAGACTGACCCCATCACGAGGCGAGGCTGACACCAGACTGACACCATCACGAGGCGTGGCTGACACCAGACTGACCCCATCACGAGGCGAGACTGACACCAGACTGACCCCATCATGATGTGAGGCTGACACCAGACTGACCCCATCACGAGGAGAGGCTGACACCAGACTGACCCCATCACGAGGCGAGGCTGACACCAGACTGACCCCATCACGAGGCGAGGCTGACACCAGACTGACAACATCACAAGGCGAAGCTGACACAAGATTGACACCATCATGATGTGAGGCTGACACCAGACTGACCCCGTCACGGGGCGAGGCTGACACCAGACTGACCCCATCACTGGGCGAAACTGACACCAGACTGACCCCATCACGAGACTAGACTGACACCAGACTGACCCCATCAAGAGGCGAGGCTGACACCAGACTGACCCCGTCACGAGGCGAGGCTGACACCAGACTGACCCCGTCACGAGGCGAGGCTGACACCAGACTGACCCAATCACGAGGCGAGGCTGACACCAGACTGACCCCATCACGAGGCGAGACTGACACCAGACTGACCCCATCAAGAGGCGAGACTGACACCAGACTGACCCCATCACGAGGCGAGACTGACACCAGACTGACCCCATGATGATGTGAGGCTGACACCAGACTGACCCCATCACGGGGCGAGGCTGACACCAGACTGACCCCATCACGAGGCGAGACTGACACCAGACTGACCCCATCACGAGGCGAGACTGACACCAGACTGACCCCATCACGAGTCGAGGCTGACACCTGACTGACACCATCATCATGTGAGGCTGACACCAGACTGCCCCCATCACTAGGCGAGGCTGACACCAGACTGACCCCTTCATGATGTGAGGTTGACACCAGACTGACCCCATCACTAGGCGAGGCTGACACCAGACTGACCCCATCATGAGGCGAGGCTGACACCAGACTGACACCATCACGAGGCGAGGCTGACACCAGACTGACACCATCATGATGTGAGGCTGACACCAGACTGACCCCATCACGAGGCGAGGCTGACACCAAACTGACCCCATCATGAGGCGAGGCTGACACCAGACTGACACCATCATGATGTGAGGCTGACACCAGACTGACCCCATCACGAGGCGAGGCTGACACCAGACTGACACCATAATGATGTGAGGCTGACACCAGACTGACCTCATCACGAGGCGGGGCTGACACCAGACGGACACCATCACGAGGCGAGACTGAAACCAGACGGACACCATCACGAGGCGAGGCTGACACCAGACTGACCCCATCACGAGGCGAGGCTGACACCAGACTGACACCATCATGATGTGAGGCTGACACCAGACTGACCCCATCACGAGGCGAGGGTGACACCAGACTGACCCTATCACGAGGCGAGGCTTACACCAGACTGACCCCATCTCGAGGCGAGGCTGACACCAGACTGACACCATTACGATGTGAGGCTGACACCAGACTGACCCCATCACGAGGCGAGACTGACACCAGACTGACCCCATCTCGAGGCGAGGCTGACACCAGACTGACCCCATCACGAGGCGAGACTGACACCGGACTGACCCCATCACGAGGCGAGGCTGACACCAGACTGACCCCATCACGAGGCGAGACTGACACCGGAATGACCCAATCACGGGGCGAGGCTGACACCAGACTGACCCCATCACGAGGCGAGGCTGATACCAGACTGACACCATCACGAGGCGTGGCTGACACCAGACTGACCCCATCACGAGGCGAGACTGACACCAGACTGACCCCATCATGATGTGAGGCTGACACCAGACTGACCCCATCACGAGGAGAGGCTGACACCAGACTGACCCCATCACGAGGCGAGGCTGACACCAGACTGACCCCATCACGAGGCGAGGCTGACACCAGACTGACAACATCACAAGGCGAAGCTGACACAAGATTGACACCATCATGATGTGAGGCTGACACCAGACTGACCCCGTCACGGGGCGAGGCTGACACCAGACTGACCCCATCACGGGGCGAAACTGACACCAGACTGACCTCATCACGAGACTAGACTGACACCAGACTGACCCCATCAAGAGGCGAGGCTGACACCAGACTGACCCCGTCACGAGGCGAGGCTGACACCAGACTGACCCCATCACGAGGCGAGGCTGACACCAGACTGACCCAATCACGAGGCGAGGCTGACACCAGACTGACCCCATCACGAGGCGAGACTGACACCAGACTGACCCCATCAAGAGGCGAGACTGACACCAGACTGACCCCATCACGAGGCGAGACTGACACCAGACTGACCCCATGATGATGTGAGGCTGACACCAGACTGACCCCATCACGGGGCGAGGCTGACACTAGACTGACCCCATCACGAGGCGAGACTGACACCAGACTGACCCCATCACGAGGCGAGACTGACACCAGACTGACCCCATCACGAGTCGAGGCTGACACCTGACTGACACCATCATCATGTGAGGCTGACACCAGACTGCCCCCATCACTAGGCGAGGCTGACACCAGACTGACCCCTTCATGATGTGAGGTTGACACCAGACTGACCCCATCACTAGGCGAGGCTGACACCAGACTGACCCCATCATGAGGCGAGGCTGACACCAGACTGACACCATCACGAGGCGAGGCTGACACCAGACTGACACCATCATGATGTGAGGCTGACACCAGACTGACCCCATCACGAGGCGAGGCTGACACCAAACTGACCCCATCATGAGGCGAGGCTGACACCAGACTGACACCATCATGATGTGAGGCTGACACCAGACTGACCCCATCACGAGGCGAGGCTGACACCAGACTGACACCATAATAATGTGAGGCTGACACCAGACTGACCTCATCACGAGGCGGGGCTGACACCAGACGGACACCATCACGAGGCGAGACTGAAACCAGACGGACACCATCACGAGGCGAGGCTGACACCAGACTGACCCCATCACGAGGCGAGGCTGACACCAGACTGACACCATCATGATGTGAGGCTGACACCAGACTGACCCCATCACGAGGCGAGGGTGACACCAGACTGACCCTATCACGAGGCGAGGCTTACACCAGACTGACCCCATCTCGAGGCGAGGCTGACACCAGACTGACACCATTACGATGTGAGGCTGACACCAGACTGACCCCATCACGAGGCGAGACTGACACCAGACTGACCCCATCTCGAGGCGAGGCAGACACCAGACTGACACCATCATGATGTGAGGCTGACACCAGACTGACCTCATCACGAGGCGAGGCTGACACCAGACTGACACCATCACGAGGCGAGGCTGACACCAGACTGACACCATCATGATGTGAGGCTGACACCAGACTGACCCCATCACGAGGCGAGGGTGACACCAGACTGACCCTATTACGAGGCGAGGCTTACACCAGACTGACCCCATCTCGAGGCGAGGCTGACACCAGACTGACACCATTACGATGTGAGGCTGACACCAGACTGACCCCATCACGAGGCGAGGCTGACACCAGACTGACACCATCACGAGGCGAGGCTGACACCAGACTGACACCATCACGAGGCAAGGCTGACGCCAGACTGACCCCATCGCGAAGCGAGGCTGACACCTGACTGACACCATCACGATGTGAGGCTGACACCAGACTGACCCCATCACGAGGCGAGGCTGACACCAGACTGACCCCATCACGAGGCGAGGCTGACACCAGACTGACCCCATCACGAGGCAAGGGTGACACCAGACTGACCCCATCACGAGGCAAGGGTGACACCAGACTGACCCCATCACGAGGCGAGGCTGACACCAGACTGACCCCATCACGAGGCGAGGCTGATACCAGACTGACACCATCATGATGTGAGACTGACACCAGACTGACCCCATCACGAGGCGAGGCTGACACCAGACTGACACCATAATGATGTGAGGCTGACACCAGACTGAACCCATCACGTGGTGAGGCTGACAGCAGACTGACCCCATCACGAGGCGAGGCTGACACCAGACTGACACCATCACGAGGCGAGGCTGACACCAGACTGACCCCATCACGAGGCGAGGCTGACACCAGACTGACCCCATCATGAGGCAAGGCTGACACCAGACTGACCCCATCACGAGGCGAGGCTGACACCAGACTGACACCATCACGAGTCGAGACTGACACCAGACTGACACCATCATGATGTGAGGCTGACACCAGACTGACCCCATCACGAGGCGAGGCTGACACCTGACTGACACCATCACGAGGCGATGCTGACACCAGACTGACCCCATCACGAGGCGAGACTGACACCAGACTGACACCGTCACGAGGCGAGACTGACACTAGACTGACCCCATCACGAGGCGAGGCTGACACCAGACTGACCCCATCACGAGGCGAGGCTGACACCAGACTGACCCCATCACGAGGCAAGGGTGACACCAGACTGACCCCATCACGAGGCAAGGGTGACACCAGACTGACCCCATCACGAGGCGAGGCTGACACCAGACTGACCCCATCACGAGGCGAGGCTGATACCAGACTGACACCATCATGATGTGAGACTGACACCAGACTGACCCCATCACGAGGCGAGGCTGACACCAGACTGACACCATAATGATGTGAGGCTGACACCAGACTGAACCCATCACGTGGTGAGGCTGACAGCAGACTGACCCCATCACGAGGCGAGGCTGACACCAGACTGACACCATCACGAGGCGAGGCTGACACCAGACTGACACCATCATGATGTGAGGCTGACACCAGACTGACCCCATCACGAGGCGAGGCTGACACCTGACTGACACCATCACGAGGCGATGCTGACACCAGACTGACCCCATCACGAGGCGAGACTGACACCAGACTGACACCGTCACGAGGCGAGACTGACACTAGACTGACCCCATCACGAGGCGAGGCTGACACCAGACTGACACCATCATGATGTGAGGCTGACACCAGACTGACCCCATCGCGAGGCGAGGCTGACACCAGACTGACCCCATCATGAGGTGAGGCTGACACCAGATTGACACCATCATGATGTGAGGCTGACACCAGACTGACCCCATCGCGAGGCGAGGCTGACACCAGACTGACACCATCATGATGTGAGGCTGACACCAGACTGACCTCATCACGAGGCGAGGCTGACACCAGACTGACCCCATCACGAGGTGAGGCTGACACCAGACTGACACCATCACGAGGCGAGGCTGACACCAGACTGACCCCATCACTAGGCGTGGCTGACACCAGACTGACACCATCATGATGTGAGGCTGACACCAGACTGACCCCATCACGAGGCGAGACTGACACCAGACTGACCCCATCACGAGGCGAGACTGACACCAGACTGACCCCATCACGATGCGAGACTGACACCAGACTGACACCATCACGAGGCGAGACTGACACCAGACTGACCCCCTCACGAGGCGAGGCTGACACCAGACTGACCCCATTACGAGGCGAGGCTGACACCAGACTGACCCCATCACGAGGCGGGGCTGACACCAGACTGACCCCATCACGAGGCGAGGCTGACACCAGACTGACCCCATCACGAGGCGAGGCTGACACCAGACTGACACCATTATGATGTGAGGCTGACACCAGACTGACCTCATCACGAGGCGAGGCTGACACCAGACTGACCCCATCACGAGGCGAGACTGACACCAGACTGACACCGTCACGAGGCGAGACTGACACTAGACTGACCCCATCACGAGGTGAGGCTGACACCAGACTGACCCCATCACGAGGCGAGGCTGACACCAGACTGACCCCATCACGAGGCGAGACTGACACCAGACTGACCCCATCACTAGGCGTGGCTGACACCAGACTGACACCATCATGATGTGAGGCTGACACCAGACTGACCCCATCACGAGGCGAGACTGACACCAGACTGACCCCATCACGAGGCGAGACTGACACCAGACTGACCCCATCACGATGCGAGACTGACACCAGACTGACACCATCACGAGGCGAGACTGACACCAGACTGACCCCCTCACGAGGCGAGGCTGACACCAGACTGACCCCCTCACGAGGCGAGGCTGACACCAGACTGACCCCATCACGAGGCGAGGCTGACACCAGACTGACACCATTATGATGTGAGGCTGACACCAGACTGACCTCATCACGAGGCGAGGCTGACACCAGACTGACCCCATCACGAGGCGAGACTGACACCAGACTGACACCGTCACGAGGCGAGACTGACACTAGACTGACCCCATCACGAGGTGAGGCTGACACCAGACTGACCCCATCACGAGGCGAGGCTGACACCAGACTGACCCCATCACGAGGCGAGGCTGACACCAGACTGACACCATCATGATGTGAGGCTGACACCAGACTGACCCCATCACGAGGCGATGCTGACACCAGACTGACACCATCATGATGTGAGGCTGACACCAGACTGACCCCATCATGAGGCGAGGCTGACACCAGACTGACACCATCATGATGTGAGGCTGACACCAGACTGACCCCATCGCGAGGCGAGGCTGACACCAGACTGACCCCATCATGAGGTGAGGCTGACACCAGACTGACACCATCATGATGTGAGGCTGACACCAGACTGACCCCATCGCGAGGCGAGGCTGACACCAGACTGACACCATCATGATGTGAGGCTGACACCAGACTGACCTCATCACGAGGCGAGGCTGACACCAGACTGACCCCATCACGAGGTGAGGCTGACACCAGACTGACACCATCACGAGGCGAGGCTGACACCAGACTGACCCCATCACTAGCGAGGCTGACACCAGACTGACCCCATCATGATGTGAGGCTGACACCAGACCGACACCATCACAAGGCGAGACTGACACCAGACTGACACCATCACAAGGCGAAGATGACACCAGATTGACACCATCATGATGTGAGGATGACACCAGACTGACCCCGTCACGGGGCGAGGCTGACACCAGACTGACCCCATCACGGGGCGAGACTGACACCAGACTGACCCCATCACGAGACTAGACTGACACCAGACTGACCCCATCAAGAGGCGAGGCTGACACCAGACTGACCCCGTCACGAGGCGAGGCTGACACCAGACTGACCCCATCACTAGGCGAGACTGACACCAGACTGACCCCATCACGAGGCGAGACTGACACCAGACTGACCCCATCACGAGGCGAGACTGACACCAGACTGACCCCATCACGAGGCGAGGCTGACACCAGACTGACCCAATCACAAGGCGAGGCTGACACCAGACTGACACCATCACGAGGCGAGACTGACACCAGACTGACCCCATTACGAGGCGAGACTGACTCCAGACTGACCTCGTCACGAGGCGGGACTGACACCAGACTGACCCCATCACGGGGCGAGGCTGACACCAGACTGACCCCATCACGAGGCGAGACTGACACCAGACTGACCCCATTACGAGGCGAGACTGACTCCAGACTGACCCCATCATGATGTGAGGCTAACACCAGACTGACCCCATCACGAGGCGATGCTGACACCAGACTGACCCCATCGCGAGGCGAGGCTGACACCAGACTGACCCCATCGCGAGGCGAGGCTGACACCAGACTGACCCCATCGCGAGGCGAGGCTGACACCAGCCTGACCCCATCGCGAGGCGAGGCTGACACCAGACTGACCCCATCGCGAGGCGAGGCTGACACCAGACTGACCCCATCGCGAGGCGAGGCTGACACCAGCCTGACCCCATCACGAGGCGAGGCTGACACCAGACTGACCCCATCACGAGGCGAGACTGACACCAGACTTACCCCATCACGAGGCGAGGCTGACACCAGACTGACACCATCACAAGGCAAAGCTGACACCAGATTGACCCCATCACGAGGCGAGGCTGACACCAGACTGACTCCATCACGGGGCGAGGCTGATACCAGACTGACCCCATCACGAAGCGAGACTGACACCAGACTGACCCCATCACGAGGCGAGGCTGACACCTGACTGACACCATCACGAGGCGATGCTGACACCAGACTGACCCCATCACGAGGCGAGACTGACACCAGACTGACACCGTCACGAGGCGAGACTGACACTAGACTGACCGCATCACGAGGCGAGGCTGACACCAGACTGACCCCATCACTAGGCGAGGCTGACACCAGACTGACCCCATCACGAGGCGAGGCTGACACCAGACTGACCCCATCATGAGGCGAGGCTGACACCAGACTGACACCATCATGATGTGAGGCTGACACCAGACTGACCCCATCGCGAGGCGAGGCTGACACCAGACTGACCCCATCATGAGGCGAGGCTGACACCAGACTGACACCATCACGAGGCGAGACTGACACCAGACTAACCCCCTCACGAGGCGAGGCTGACACCAGACTGACCCCATTACGAGGCGAGGCTGACACCAGACTGACCCCATCACGAGGCGGGGCTGACACCAGACTGACCCCATCACGAGGCGAGGCTGACACCAGACTGACCCCATCACGAGGCGAGACTGACACCAGACTGACACTGTCACGAGGCGAGACTGACACCAGACTGACCCCCTCACGAGGCGAGGCTGACACCAGACTGACCCCATCACGAGGCGAGGCTGACACCAGACTGACCCCATCACGAGGCGAGGCTAACACCAGACTAAAAACAATCACGAGGCAAGGCTGACACGAGACTGACACCATCATGATGTGAGGCTGACACCAGACTGACCTCATCACGAGGCGAGGCTGACACCAGACTGACCCCATCACGAGGTGAGGCTGACACCATCACGAGGCGAGGCTGACACCAGACTGACACCATCACGAGGCGATGCTGACACCAGACTGACCCCATCACTAGGCGAGGCTGACACCAGACTGACACCATCACGTGGCGAGGCTGACACCAGACTGACAGCATCACGATGTGAGGCTGACACCAGACTGACCCCATCACGAGGCAAGGCTGACACCAGACTGACACCATTATGATGTGAGGCTGACACCAGACTGACCTCATCACGAGGCGAGGCTGACACCAGACTGACCCCATCACGAGGCAAGGCTGACACCAGACTGACACCATTATGATGTGAGGCTGACACCAGACTGACCTCATCACGAGGCGAGGCTGACACCAGACTGACCCCATCACGAGGTGAGGCTGACACCATCACGAGGCGAGGCTGACACCAGACTGACACCATCACGAGGCGATGCTGACACCAGACTGACACCATCACGAGGCGAGGCTGACACCAGACTGACCCCATCACGAGGCGAGGCTGACACCAGACTGACCCCATCACGAGGCGAGGCTAACACCAGACTGACACCATCACGAGGCAAGGCTGACACGAGACTGACACCATCATGATGTGAGGCTGACACCAGACTGACCCCATCACGAGGCGAGACTGACACCAGACTGACCCCATCACGAGGCGAGACTGACACCAGACTGACCCCATCACGAGGCGAGGCTGACACCAGACTGACCCCATCACTAGGCGAGGCTGACACCAGACTGACCCCATCACGAGGCGAGGCTGACACCAGACTGACCCCATCATGAGGCGAGGCTGACACCAGACTGACACCATCATGATGTGAGGCTGACACCAGACTGACCCCATCGCGAGGCGAGGCTGACACCAGACTGACACCATCATGAGGTGAGGCTGACACCAGACTGACACCATCATGATGTGAGGCTGACACCAGACTGACCCCATCGCGAGGCGAGGCTGACACCAGACTGACACCATCATGATGTGAGGCTGACACCAGACTGACCTCATCACGAGGCGAGGCTGACACCAGACTGACCCCATCACGAGGTGAGGCTGACACCAGACTGACACCATCACGAGGCGAGGCTGACACCAGACTGACCCCATCACTAGGCGTGGCTGACACCAGACTGACACCATCATGATGTGAGGCTGACACCAGACTGACCCCATCACGACGCGAGACTGACACCAGACTGACCCCATCACGAGGCGAGACTGACACCAGACTGACCCCATCACGATGCGAGACTGACACCAGACTGACACCATCACGAGGCGAGACTGACACCAGACTGACCCCCTCACGAGGCGAGGCTGACACCAGACTGACCCCATCAGGGGGCGAGGCTGACACCAGACTGACCCCATCACGAGGCGAGACTGACACCAGACTGACCCCATCACGAGGCGAGGCTGACACCAGACTGACCCCATTACGAGGCGAGGCTGACACCAGACTGACCCCCTCACGAGGCGAGGCTGACACCAGACTGACCCCATTACGATGCGAGACTGACACCAGACTGACACCATCACGAGGCGAGACTGACACCAGACTGACCCCATTACGAGGTGAGGCTGACACCAGACTGACCCCATCAGGGGGCGAGGCTGACACCAGACTGACCCCATCACGAGGCGAGACTGACACCAGACTGACCCCATCACGAGGCGAGGCTGACACCAGACTGACCCCATTACAAGGCGAGGCTGACACCAGACTGACCCCCTCACGAGGCGAGGCTGACACCAGACTGACCCCATCACGAGGCGAGGCTGACACCAGACTGACCCCATCACGAGGCGAGGCTAACACCAGACTAAAAACAATCACGAGGCAAGGCTGACACGAGACTGACACCATCATGATGTGAGGCTGACACCAGACTGACCCCATCATGATGCGAGACTGACACCAGACTGACCCCATCACGACGCGAGACTGACACCAGACTGACCCCCTCACGAGGCGAGGCTGACACCAGACTGACCCCATCACGAGGCGAGGCTGACACCAGACTGACCCCATCACTAGGCGAGGCTGACACCAGACTGACCCCATCACGAGGCGAGGCTGACACCAGACTGACACCATCACGAGGCGAGGCTGACACCAGACTGACACCATCATGATGTGAGGCTGACATCAGACTGACCCCATCACGAGGCGAGACTGACACCGGACTGACCCCATCACGAGGTGAGGCTGACACCAGACTGACACCATCATGATGTGAGGCTGACACCAGACTGACCCCATCACGAGGTGAGGCTGACACCAGACTGACCCCATCACGAGGCGAGGCTGACACCAGACTGACCCCATCATGAGGCGAGGCTGACACCAGACTGACACCATCATGATGTGAGGCTGACACCAGACTGACCCCATCCTGAGGCGAGGCTGACACCAGACTGACACCATCATGATGTGAGGCTGAACCCAGACTGACCTCATCACGAGGCGAGACTGACACCAGACTGACCCCATCACGAGGCGAGACTGACACCAGACTGACCCCATCACGAGGCGAGACTGACACCAGACTGACCCCATGATGATGTGAGGCTGACACCAGACTGACCCCATCACGGGGCGAGGCTGACACCAGACTGACCCCATCACGAGGCGAGACTGACACCAGACTGACCCCATCACGAGGCGAGACTGACACCTGACTGACACCATCATGATGTGAGGCTGACACCAGACTGCCCCATCACTAGGCGAGGCTGACACCAGACTGACCCTTTCATGATGTGAGGTTGACACCAGACTGACCCCATCACTAGGCGAGGCTGACACCAGACTGACCCCATCATGAGGCGAGGCTGACACCAGACTGACACCATCACGAGGCGAGGCTGACACCAGACTGACACCATCATGATGTGAGGCTGACACCAGACTGACCCCATCACGAGGCGAGGCTGACACCAGACTGACCCCATCATGAGGCGAGGCTGACACCAGACTGACACCATCATGATGTGAGGCTGACACCAGACTGACCCCATCACGAGGCGAGGCTGACACCAGACTGACACCATAATGATGTGAGGCTGACATCAGACTGACCCCATCACGAGGCGAGACTGACACCGGACTGACCCCATCACGAGGCGAGACTGACACCAGACTAACCCCATCACGAGGCGAGGCTGACACCAGACTGACCCCATCACGAGGCGAGGCTGACACCAGACTGACACCATAACGAGTCGAGGCTGACACCAGACTGACACCATCATGATGTGAGGCTGACACCAGACTGACCCCATCACGCATCACAAGTCGAGACTGACACCAGACTGACCCCATCACGAGGCGAGACTGACACCAGACTGACCCCATCACGAGGCGAGGCTGACACCAGACTGACCCCATCATGAGGCGAGGCTGACACCAGACTGACACCATCACAAGGCGAGACTGACACCAGACTAACCCCATCACGAGGCGAGGCTGACACCAGACTGACACCATAACGAGGCGAGGCTGACACCAGACTGACACCATCATGATGTGAGGCTGACACCAGACTGACCCCATCACGCATCACAAGTCGAGACTGACACCATACTGACCCCATCACGAGGCGAGACTGACACCAGACTGACCCCATCACGAGGCGAGGCTGACACCAGACTGACCCCATCACGGGGCGAGGCTGACACCAGACTGACCCCATCACGAGGCGAGACTGACACCAGACTGACCCCATCATGAGGCGAGACTGACACCAGACTGACCCCATCACGAGGCGAGGCTGACACCAGACTGACCCCATCATGAGGCGAGGCTGACACCAGACTGACACCATCACGAGGCGAGACTGACACCAGACTAACCCCATCATGAGGCGAGGCTGACACCAGACTGACACCATAACGAGGCGAGGCTGACACCAGACTGACACCATCATGATGTGAGGCTGACACCAGACTGACCCCATCACGCATCACAAGTCGAGACTGACACCATACTGACCCCATCACGAGGCGAGACTGACACCAGACTGACCCCATCACGAGGCGAGGCTGACACCAGACTGACCCCATCATGAGGCGAGGCTGACACCAGACTGACCCCATCACAAGGCGAGGCTGACACCAGACTGACCCCATCACGAGGCGAGACTGACACCAGACTGACCCCATCACGAGGCGAGGCTGACACCAGACTGACCCCATCATGAGGCGAGGCTGACACCAGACTGACACCATCACAAGGCGAGACTGACACCAGACTAACCCCATCACGAGGCGAGGCTGACACCAGACTGACACCATAACGAGGCGAGGCTGACACCAGACTGACACCATCATGATGTGAGGCTGACACCAGACTGACCCCATCACGCATCACAAGTCGAGACTGACACCATACTGACCCCATCACGAGGCGAGACTGACACCAGACTGACCCCATCACGAGGCGAGGCTGACACCAGACTGACCCCATCACGGGGCGAGGCTGACACCAGACTGACCCCATCACGAGGCGAGACTGACACCAGACTGACCCCATCATGAGGCGAGACTGACACCAGACTGACCCCATCACGAGGCGAGGCTGACACCAGACTGACCCCATCATGAGGCGAGGCTGACACCAGACTGACACCATCACGAGGCGAGACTGACACCAGACTAACCCCATCATGAGGCGAGGCTGACACCAGACTGACACCATAACGAGGCGAGGCTGACACCAGACTGACACCATCATGATGTGAGGCTGACACCAGACTGACCCCATCACGCATCACAAGTCGAGACTGACACCATACTGACCCCATCACGAGGCGAGACTGACACCAGACTGACCCCATCACGAGGCGAGGCTGACACCAGACTGACCCCATCATGAGGCGAGGCTGACACCAGACTGACCCCATCACAAGGCGAGGCTGACACCAGACTGACCCCATCACGAGGCGAGGCTGACACCAGACTGACCCCATCATGAGGCGAGGCTGACACCAGACTGACACCATCATGATGTGAGGCTGACACCAGACTGACCCCATCACGAGGCGAGGCTGACACCAGACTGACACCATAATGATGTGAGGCTGACACCAGACTGACCTCATCACGAGGCGGGGCTGACACCAGACGGACACCATCACGAGGCGAGACTGAAACCAGGGGGACACCATCACGAGGCGAGGCTGACACCAGACTGACACCATCACGAGGCGAGGCTGACACCAGACTGACACCATCATGATGTGAGGCTGACGCCAGACTGACCCCATCGCGAGGCGAGGCTGACACCTGACTGACACCATCACGATGTGAGGCTGACACCAGACTGACCCCATCACGAGGCGAGGCTGACACCAGAAAGACCCCATCACGAGGCGAGGCTGACACCAGACTGACCCCATCACGAGGCAAGGGTGACACCAGACTGACCCCATCACGAGGCGAGGCTGACACCAGACTGACCCCATCACGAGGCGAGGCTGATACCAGACTGACACCATCATGATGTGAGACTGACACCAGACTGACCCCATCACGAGGCGAGGCTGACACCAGACTGACACGATAATGATGTGAGGCTGACACCAGACTGAACCCATCACGTGGTGAGGCTGACACCAGACTGACCCCATCACGAGGCGAGGCTGACACCAGACTGACACCATCATGATGTGAGGCTGACACCAGACTGATCTCATCACGAGGCGAGGCTGACACCAGACTGACACCATCACGAGGCGGGGCTGACACCAGACTGTCACCATCATGATGTGAGGCTGACACCAGACTGACCCCATCACGAGGCGAGATTGACACCAGACTGACCCCATCACGAGGCGAGGCTGACAACAGACTGACCCCATCACGAGGCGAGGCTGACACCAGACTGACCCCATCACGAGTCGAGGCTGACACCAGACTGACCCCATCACGAGGCGAGGCTGACACCAGACTGACCCCATCACGAGGCGAGGCTGACATCAGACTGACACCATCACGAGGCAAGGCTGACACCAGACTGACCCCATCATGATATGAGGCTGACACTAGACTGACACCATCACTAGGCGAGACTGACACCAGACTGACCCCATCACGAGGCGAGGCTGACACCAGACTGACACCATCATGATGTGAGGCTGACACCAGACTGACACCATCATGATGTGAGGCTGACACCAGACTGACCCCATCACGAGGCGAGGCTGACACCAGACTGACACCATCATGATGTGAGGCTGACACCAGACTGACCCTATCACTAGGCGAGGCTGACACCAGACTGACACCATCACGAGGCGAGGCTGACACCAGACTGACACCTTCACGAGGCAAGGCTGACACCAGACTGACCCCATCACGAGGCGAGACTGACACCAGACTGACCCCATCATGAGGCGAGACTGACACCAGACTGACCCCATCACGAGGCGAGGCTGACACCAGACTGACCCCATCATGAGGCGAGGCTGACACCAGACTGACACCATCACGAGGCGAGACTGACACCAGACTAACCCCATCATGAGGCGAGGCTGACACCAGACTGACACCATAACGAGGCGAGGCTGACACCAGACTGACACCATCATGATGTGAGGCTGACACCAGACTGACCCCATCACGCATCACAAGTCGAGACTGACACCATACTGACCCCATCACGAGGCGAGACTGACACCAGACTGACCCCATCACGAGGCGAGGCTGACACCAGACTGACCCCATCATGAGGCGAGGCTGACACCAGACTGACACCATCACGAGGCGAGACTGACACCAGACTAACCCCATCACGAGGCGAGGCTGACACCAGACTGACACCATAACGAGGCGAGGCTGACACCAGACTGACACCATCATGATGTGAGGCTGACACCAGACTGACCCCATCACGCATCACAAGTCGAGACTGACACCATACTGACCCCATCACGAGGCGAGACTGACACCAGACTGACCCCATCACGAGGCGAGGCTGACACCAGACTGACCCCATCATGAGGCGAGGCTGACACCAGACTGACACCATCACGAGGCGAGACTGACACCAGACTAACCCCATCACGAGGCGAGGCTGACACCAGACTGACACCATAACGAGGCGAGACTGACACCAGACTGACACCATCATGATGTGAGGCTGACACCAGACTGACCCCATCACGCATCACAAGTCGAGACTGACACCATACTGACCCCATCACGAGGCGAGACTGACACCAGACTGACCCCATCACGAGGCGAGGCTGACACCAGACTGACCCCATCACGGGGCGAGGCTGACACCAGACTGACCCCATCATGAGGCGAGACTGACACCAGACTGACCCCATCACGAGGCGAGGCTGACACCAGACTGACCCCATCATGAGGCGAGGCTGACACCAGACTGACACCATCACGAGGCGAGACTGACACCAGACTAACCCCATCACGAGGCGAGGCTGACACCAGACTGACACCATAACGAGGCGAGGCTGACACCAGACTGACACCATCATGATGTGAGGCTGACACCAGACTGACCCCATCACGCATCACAAGTCGAGACTGACACCATATTGACCCCATCACGAGGCGAGACTGACACCAGACTGACCCCATCACGAGGCGAGGCTGACACCAGACTGACCCCATCACGGGGCGAGGCTGACACCAGACTGACCCCATCACGAGGCGAGACTGACACCAGACTGACCCCATCATGAGGCGAGACTGACACCAGACTGACCCCATCACGAGGCGAGACTGACACCAGACTGACCCCATGATGATGTGAGGCTGACACCAGACTGACCCCATCACGGGGCGAGGCTGACACCAGACTGACCCCATCACGAGGCGAGACTGACACCAGACTGACCCCATCACGAGGCGAGACTGACACCAGACTGACCCCATCATGATGTGAGGCTGACACCAGACTGACACCATCACGAGTCGAGGCTGACACCTGACTGACACCATCATGATGTGAGGCTGACACCAGACTGACCCCATCACGAGGCGAGGGTGACACCAGACTGACCCTATCACTAGGCGAGGCTGACACCAGACTGACACCATCACGAGGCGAGGCTGACACCAGACTGACCCCATCACGAGGCGAGGCTGACACCAGACTGACCCCATCACGAGGCGAGTCTGACACCAGACTGACCCCATCACAAGGCGAGGCTGACACCAGACTGACCCCATCACGAGGCGAGGCTGACACCAGACTGACCCCATCATGAGGCGAGGCTGACACCAGACTGACACCATCATGATGTGAGGCTGACACCAGACTGACCCCATCACGAGGCGAGGCTGACACCAGACTGACACCATAATGATGTGAGGCTGACACCAGACTGACCTCATCACGAGGCGGGGCTGACACCAGACGGACACCATCACGAGGCGAGACTGAAACCAGGGGGACACCATCACGAGGCGAGGCTGACACCAGACTGACACCATCACGAGGCGAGGCTGACACCAGACTGACACCATCATGATGTGAGGCTGACGCCAGACTGACCCCATCGCGAGGCGAGGCTGACACCTGACTGACACCATCACGATGTGAGGCTGACACCAGACTGACCCCATCACGAGGCGAGGCTGACACCAGACTGACCCCATCACGAGGCGAGGCTGACACCAGACTGACCCCATCACGAGGCAAGGGTGACACCAGACTGACCCCATCACGAGGCGAGGCTGACACCAGACTGACCCCATCACGAGGCGAGGCTGATACCAGACTGACACCATCATGATGTGAGACTGACACCAGACTGACCCCATCACGAGGCGAGGCTGACACCAGACTGACACGATAATGATGTGAGGCTGACACCAGACTGAACCCATCACGTGGTGAGGCTGACACCAGACTGACCCCATCACGAGGCGAGGCTGACACCAGACTGACACCATCATGATGTGAGGCTGACACCAGACTGATCTCATCACGAGGCGAGGCTGACACCAGACTGACACCATCACGAGGCGGGGCTGACACCAGACTGTCACCATCATGATGTGAGGCTGACACCAGACTGACCCCATCACAAGGCGAGATTGACACCAGACTTACCCCATCACGAGGCGAGGCTGACAACAGACTGACCCCATCACGAGGCGAGGCTGACACCAGACTGACCCCATCACGAGTCGAGGCTGACACCAGACTGACCCCATCACGAGGCGAGGCTGACATCAGACTGACACCATCACGAGGCAAGGCTGACACCAGACTGACCCCATCATGATATGAGGCTGACACTAGACTGACACCATCACTAGGCGAGACTGACACCAGACTGACCCCATCACGAGGCGAGGCTGACACCAGACTGACACCATCATGATGTGAGGCTGACACCAGACTGACCCCATCACGAGGCGAGGGTGACACCAGACTGACCCTATCACTAGGCGAGGCTGACACCAGACTGACACCATCACGAGGCGAGGCTGACACCAGACTGACCCCATCACGAGGCGAGGCTGACACCAGACTGACCCCATCACGAGGCAAGGCTGACACCAGACTGACCCCATCATGATGTGAGGCTGACACCAGACTGACCCCATCACGAGGCGAGGCTGACACCAGACTGACCCCATCACGAGGCGAGACTGACACCGGACTGACCCCATCACGAGGTGAGGCTGACACCAGACTGACACCATCATGATGTGAGGCTGACACCAGACTGACCCTATCACTAGGCGAGGCTGACACCAGACTGACACCATCACGAGGCGAGGCTGACACCAGACTGACACCTTCACGAGGCAAGGCTGACACCAGACTGACCCCATCACGAGGCGAGGCTGACACCTGACTGACACCATCATGATCTGAGGCTGACACCAGACTGACCCCATCTCGAGGCGAGACTGACACCAGACTGACCCCATCACGAGGCGAGGCTGACACCAGACTGACACCATCATGATGTGAGGCTGACACCAGACTGACCTCATCACGAGGCAAGGCTGACACCAGACTGACACCATCACGAGGCGAGGCTGACACCAGACTGACACCATCATGATGTGAGGCTGACACCAGACTGACCCCATCACGAGGCGAGGGTGACACCAGACTGACCCTATCACTAGGCGAGGCTGACACCAGACTGACCCCATCACGAGGCGAGGCTGACACCAGACTGACCCCATCACGAGGCGAGGCTGACACCAGACTGACCCCATCACGAGGCGAGTCTGACACCAGACTGACCCTATCACTAGACGAGGCTTACAGCAGACTG